>NW_007577911.1:402008-464206 GCF_000690725.1 Stegastes partitus
GCCTGATAACGATCCTGATCATTGTGTTGGAAGAGGGAAACATCTAAAACATGCAGGATTGTGGCCCTCGAGGACCAGGATTGCCCACCCCTGGTTTAGACTCCAGGGGGATTACTTCAAAGGGGAAAACTTGTAGTTTGTAGTTTGGATTTGAAATATATCTTTTGTGACACCAGGCCTGAAACTTTTCTGATACACCTCATAAAGTTTGTTGGGCTTATTACCAAAAAATATTTGAGCCAAAGAAACAAACACGGTTAACATTTTAGTTAAGTTGGAATGGCTTTTGCCTGTAGTCTAAAACAAATATGTTTTTCAAACATGTTTAAAAAAAGAAGAAGTCAGCAGTATTTCAAAGAAGAGAGTAGTCTACCTGTGTACATAACCCAGTCTGTGGACAGAGTCAATGGCCATGACCATCTCTGCCAGGTAGAACTGAGCCATGTCCTCGGGGAGCCGATCTCCAAATTTACTAAGCAGAGTCAGCAGGTCCCCACCTGCATAGTAATCCATCACTAGGTACTGAGAGAGCAGAGGTGGGAAAGTTGATAAAGAGATTTGAAGACTGGCACGCTCGTGATAAGCAGGACCTACTGTAGGGGTACAACACATTGCCTGGAAAGTTTCATCATTACATACCAGATAGTTGTCATCCTGAAAGGCATAGTGCAACGCTGTAATCCACCGTCTGTCACCCCTCAGCAAAACGTCTCTCTCTTCCTGGTAGCATGCTGTCTGTATAAAACACAGAGACAACTGGATCAAAGCTAGGTAGCCAGAAAAAAATTCTGAATGCCAAAAAACCCCCCAAAAAACAACAACGAAAAAAACCCTGAAGAACATCTAGCATAGATGAAAGTTTGACTTTGATTGTTTTTTACCTCTCAGTCGGGAAAACAGTAAAAAAAAAAAAGAACACATGAATGCCCCTGTGAATGTGAGTTAAGGTTTGTGCGTGTACCTCTCCTCGCCTCAGCATATCCCACTTATTCATAATCTTCAGAGCATACACTTGTTGTGTGCTTCGCATTCTCGCCACAGCAACCTGTGATAAGTACAAGACAAAGAAACCACAACAACAGGCACAAAATGTAAAGACAGTAATAGTCAGTGAGATACTGACTGTCTAATAGATGTAGTGGTGTTTACAAACTCTGGCAGTATGTACATTTGCACATAAATTGAAAATAATCAGTGTACTTTTCTCCAATGCTTCACTGGAGTATTGTATTGTTTTGAATGGATAAACACCCATTCACTTACAAGTATGGAGATGAATATCTGAAACTTCTCTTTTTGTAATGAAATCTGACAATGAAGACTGTCTAAGAAACCCCGTAGAGTAGAACATGACATGTCTCTGACATACTATCAACAAAAACTGGAAGAAACAGTTAAAGGGCAGGGTTTGTTATAGGTCTTGTAGTGCATTGGATCGCATTAAATTGTGCAGGTGTGCTCATTTTACTGACAATTTAGAGCAGAAAAAGAAGGATAAAGGTTTAAAAGGGGTTTTAACCTAAATCACGTCTGTATATGTGTCCAGAGGAGCTGGGATATTTAACTTTTTACTACATTATTTTGACAGTTCAGTGCCAGGCAGACAGGTTCCCTTACAAATTATTAAAAAAACAACAACAAACAACAACAACAACAAAAACACACACATACATCATTACTCATAAAAATAATTTGTGAAAAGTGTGTAAATGAAAGAGGCTTAAAAATATATTTGAACATTTCTGGAGGGAAATCTTGAATCATTAAGTCAAATAATTAATCAATTCAAAATGCTTTAGATGTAAAATTCCTGCTGCAGTCCTGCTCACCTCACTAAATGTGCCTCGGCCAATCACCTTCAGGATGTGAAAGTCCTCTCTTTTGAGACGTGTCTTCTTAACCTGCCTCACCAGGGGTTCAGCTGCGATTGGAGGACAGAACAGAGCATTGTGTACTGTAATGAACCCTTATTATAAAGACAGAACATAGTGATGGAGTTATGCTGCCATTCATTTCTGGACAATAAAAACGAGAGGTTGTAATGCAGTGATGTTCTATTGATTAAAACATTGGACCTCATATAACAACTACTGGACTCATGAAGTGAAAACTGAAAATGAATGTGCAGTACTGAAATATTTTATTTAAAATTCTCTTCAGTGCATGAAAAATAAATACAAAGTGGAAAAGGTTGTAGTTAAGTTTCTAGTAGAACCCAGACAGCTCGTGTGTTCAGTTTGGAGTTCAGTTCTCTTCTGGTTCTGGGATTGAAGCTGCGTTTTAGTCTGTTTGCCTGTGATTTGTTGAACCTGAAGTGTCTACCAAAGGGTAGTGGGTCAAACAGATGGAGTCCAGGATGGGGTTGGTCCTGAAGAATATTTGCTGCTCTACTGAGGCTATTACTATTGTGCCTGTTGGCACACACCAACGCCACGTTGTGCTCAGTTGGATTCAGGTCTGGGGAACGGGCAGGCCAGTCCATAGCATCAATGCCTTCATCATGCAGGAACTGCTGACACACGTCAGCCACATGAGGCCTAGCATTGTCATGCATCAGAAGGAACCCAGGGCCCACTGCACCAGCATATGGTCTCACAATGGGTCTGAGGATCTCATCCCGGTACCTAATGACAGTCAGGCTACCTCTGGCTAGCCCATGGAGGGCTGTGAGGCCCTCCAAAGAAAGCCTCCCCACACCATTGCTGACCCACCGCCAACCTGGTCATGCTGGAGGATGCTGCAGGCAGCAGAACGTCCTCCACGGCGTCTCCAGACTCTGCCATGTCAGTCACATGTGCTCAGTGTGAACCTGCTCTCATCCGTGAAGAGCACAGGGTGCCGATGGTCAGTCTGCTAACCTTGGTGTTCTCTGGCAAATGCCAGTCGCCCTGCACAGTATTGGGCTGTAAGAACAAACCCCACTGGTGGACGTCGGGCCCTCATACCACCGTCATGGAGTCTGTTTCTGACAGTTTGAGCAGAAACATGCATAATAGTGGCCTGCTGGAGGTCATTCTGCAGGGCTCTGGCAGCACTCCTCCTAGTCCTCCTTGCACAAAGGCAGAGGTAGCCATCCTGCTGCTGGGTTGTTGCCCTCCTATGGCCCCCTCCACGTCTCCTGGTGTACTGGCCCGTCTCCTGGTATCTCCTCCAGGCTCTGGACACTGTGCTGAGAGACACAGCAAATCTTCTTGCCACAGCTCGCATTGATGTGCCATCCTGCATGAGCTGCACTATCTGAGCAACTTGTGTGGGTTGTAGACACACCTCATGCTACCTCTAGGGCTGAGAGCACTGACAGAATGCAAAAGTGACCAAAACATCAGCCAGAAAGGATGAGAACAGAGACATGGTCTGTGATCACCACCTGCACAACCACTCCTTTATAGGGGTTGTCCTGCTAGTTGCCTCTCATTTCCACCTGTTGCCTGTTCTATTAGCACAACAGCAGGTGAAACTGATTCACAATCAGTGTTGCTTCCTAACTGGACAGGTTGATTTCACAGAAGTGTGATTAACTTGGAGTTATGTTGTGTTATTTAGCTGTTCCCTTAATTTTTTTGACCAGTATATATCAAATGCCTTTGTGAGGTGTATAGAAAAGGCTGCACAGAATTGAGCATGCATTTCAGGTGCCAAAGACAAACCTGAAGGGAAAATGAACCAAGAACAAGCAGGAGCTAAAGACAGCAGCAGTAGAGGCCTGGCAGAGCATCACCAGGGACAAAACTCCAGCATCTGGTGATGTCTACGGATTTGAGAGTTCAGGCTGTCATTGACTGCAAAGGATTTGCAACCAAGTATTAAAAGTGATGATTTGATTAATGACCATGTTAGTTTATCCAATTACGTTTGGTCCCTTTAAAAGGTGGAGGGCACACATAAAATGTGTTGTAATTCCAACACCGTTCACTTGATTTGGATGTAAATACCCTCACATTGAACCTGAAGGTCAGCACTTAAAGCACATCTTGGTTGCTTCATTTCAAATCCACTGTGGTGGAGTACAGAGCCGAAATGCATAAAATTGTGTCAATGTCCAAATATTTATGGACCTGACAGTACAATGCTGACACTACAATTCCCAGACTGCACTGCAAGAGGTGGTACATTGTCACATCAAGCAAGGCCTGTAACTGCCAGCTCCCGCCACCTCTCTGTTGACTTACTCATCAGAATCAGTGCTCGTGCAATCACCTGCGATCAGATTTAAACCAACCACTGAAAGAAATCTGTCACTTTGTGGAAAGCAAAGGGAGAGACACCACAAAGCTCCAGGATAAAAGTAGCTCTCTGAGACTTACGAGACGGAGATTTAAGGGACGTTTAAAGCCAACCTATCCTTTTGTGTCTTTCTGTCCCTATAGATTTGTACACCACCATTACACGTCACTTGCTTTGCATCTTCTCTCTCCTGTAGATTGTGTTTGTCCATCTCTGGCTGTGGAGTTAAACATTTCTAATCTGCATTTACTGGCCTTACCAACCTCAGAAGTGTGTTGTTTGTCTGTTTTATCTCTGCTCCCCTGTTCTCTCTCCTTTACCCCAACCCCAGTTGGTCAAGGCAGATAGTCAAGCTCCCTGAGCCTTTTTCTATCAGAGGTTACTTCCTGTTAAAGGGGAATTTTTTTCTTCCCACTCTTGCAAAGTGCTGGAAATCCAAACAATTTGTTGGGTTTCTCTTTATAATTTTGTAAGGTTGCTATGGCACTCACTATGTGAAGTGCCTTGATTCAATGCCAGATAGTGAGAAAAATAGGCTATATGTCTTTTATATAGTGTATGCAAATTTCTGATTTCAACTGTATATGTCTTCTTCTATATGATTTACTTATGAAAACTGATCAACAGTTTCAAACTTTATCTAGGCCTCCCTCACCTCAAAAAGAAAAAAAAGAAAGATAGTAAAAAGAAAAGTTTCTTGTCTGGGTCAGAATAACGTAATTCAGTTTTGCACCAGATGGCTGTTTTCTGATTCATGCAGAAACTAGAAAGTTTCTCCAAGCTCGTATAAAATGAGAATATAAAGTGTGGACCTGCAAACAGGATTTGTGACATCAGAACTGCTTCAGAAAGCTATCCTGCTCCACACTAGTGTGATGTGGAAACTTAAAGGCTATATTATATGTAGATGGATTTTCACCTTGATAGGCTTAAGTTTTTTTGAATATTTTTTGTTTTTTGCATATTTGAAGATGCTGTATTTGTCATTGATGGACATCATACATGTCATATTAAGCTATTTTAATTTTTTCATGTTTAAATCTATAAACGTGCATAACTCTAGGTAGTAATGTCATCAACCAAATACACTGAGATTCTGAAACCCAAACACTTCATTGACCATTTGTAAGCAAAACATAGTAGAATGCCGACAGTTGGGGAAAGTTAAGATGTTTAATTATCATTCATCAATTCATCGCTCTGTTTCTGTTACAATGGCCGAGGGTTAGGTCACTGATGTATAATGATTTCCTTACATGTGAGCCGGTATAAACCTTGGATAATGGTTAAAAGCAAAAGGTCAATTTAGTAAGGATTGTCAGTGATTTTAGAGCACTTGTGTTCCCCTCTAATCAATATAAGAGCTCTTCTGGTTGGCCTAAATGCCCCCATGTGCCCTTGTGGCAAGATCAAGTTCTACAAATAACTTTAGTACAAAAATAACCACGCACTCACTGGAGCATTATCTGTGCTCGCCACTGTCTGAGACGACATGCGCCACAATATTACTCTAAACATCTGCCAACATAAAAACAAAACAAAAAAAGCCCTTGACCTTAATGGTATCTGCATATTCTACAGTATATATTTACTATAAAGGCTATAGGGCAAGACACTGGCACTGTAGATAAATCATTGCTGCCAAGTTCATGCACCTGAAACCTTAGGGATAGAAAATAAAAACACTCAAGTATGAAGCGCTTTCACCCTGCCCCCACCTTCACTCCCAACCCAAAAGAAGACAAAAACTAAACAAAAAAGAACATTTCGAAAAATCCAGTATCAATTGCTGCCAACTAGCATGTAGCATCATGTGAATAGCACATTTAGTTGTTTAGTCTGACATTTAAACGTCTTGGTAAAGGTGGATTTATGAAGGATTCACAGTGGCTTCACATGTGAGTCTGTCAAGCAGTAGCAGAACTTCTTGGTATGGAAATGGAACAAAATACACACACACATGCGTGCACACACACACACACACTTGGAAATAAGAAGCAAAAACTCACCCCACTGCAGAAAACCAGAGACATACTTCTCCTTTGTGAAAGGTGAGGAGTAGAACTCCTGATAGACACCGACCAGTAGGTCCAACAGTGTCTGGAGACCAGCAAGTCCTGTGGTTAGGGGGCTCCCTGTCAGCTCAGGTAAAAGAAGGCCAGGGCCCGTCGACATGGTGCAAAGTAGTTGAGGGCTGTTTAGAGTAGTGGTGAAACCCTGATGGCCATGGTGACTTGGATGTACAGTAGAGCAAGACAAATACTTTTCTGCCTCTGAGTTTACAGTTGCTGTGGTTGGTCTCTCGACAATCACATTTACAGCAACGGCCCTCCCTTACTGCCCTTCTTGAACAGCACCCCCGTCCTCACCGACACAAATACTTGCTCTTTAGATCTATCTCTCTGGATCACCACCTAACTATAGTCCCAATCCAGCACTGGCGGATCTGCCTTGTCTTTCTATTCTATCACTTGCTACACTTCTTGATCACAGTACAGGAATATAGTTTTTCCATGACAGCATCCTCTTTAGACAGTTCTTGTTCCCTAATCCTCCCCTCGCTTCTGGTGTACTGTCACTTTTTCTCTCTTGTTTGTTTTTATATCTCCCCCCACCCCCCCATCTCCGTCTCTCCCTTTTCTTCTCTCTCCTTGGCTGTGCATCTGTCAAGCCTGCAGTTTCTCTAGCTCTGAATCAAGACCTTTTTTGGTGCTTGGGTCTGCCTCTCTCCACACTCCATCTATTGAAAGTACTCCAAAGCTTCTACTGCAACAATGAAACATAACAGAGAGGCACAGAGGTCCTCTTTACCTTTTTTGTCTATCACTAATTATTGTTTATTACCATTCCATGCTTGTTTTCTTCCCTTTTTATTTCTCATGTGAGACAGCAAACAGGAACCACTGACCTGAATCAGTGCTGGCTATTACTGTTACACTGTCATGTTCTGATGCTTGCAAATCTCTTATTTTGTAAATGAGCCAAGATTTTTAATAGCTTGCCTGATTTTATTTATTTTTTAATATCCCTGCTGTTTCTACCCTTCTCTGCCCTCTGGCATGCCTCTCTGTCCTCCTCGTGTCATGTTTTCCTCTGTCTTCTTCTCGCACTCTTTTTCAAGAAAGCAGCAGAGATTCTCACCCGCCTCATTGGTTCTGAAAAATCCTCATTCTTCAGTTGTATGCTCATTCATTTAATATTTCTGTCCCCCCTTTGCTGTCTACCACAGGGTCTCTAGCTCTCTGTGTGTACTCACTCACTCTTCTCTTTCTCCTCCCCAACTCGCTCTTTATAAATATAGCACACAGCTGCCACACAGCTATTAAACTAATGCTCTGCACTTCCACAGTACAGTGTGATTGTACTTTTTTCAAAATAGTTAAGGTAAATAAAAAAAAAAAAAAAAACTTTTAAAGAGTTCATTAGTTGTCATATGGAACTGCAATGTGTTCCAACCAATGTGTTCAATATAAAAGAAACAACTGAAAAGGAAAAAAATATAAGCTATAGGGAGGGATGGCAAATGGAACTGCATAGGAGGATGGCCCAGGGGTTGATCAATTAGACAGGAGCCCTATGTAGGCCAAACAGGAGTCTGACAGCAAAGGTGGAACACCTCTGGAGGTCAGACAGGTAGCCTATGGCAAAGGCCTTCCAGCGACATAGGTAGACCAGGGCTTTTGCCATCACCAGTGGTGATGAGGTGGCTGGATACTGCAGGATACCAGCAAACAGGGTGGACAGAGGCTTCTCATTTTGACGGTCAAAGATGACGGCTGTTGCAGGGCACTCTGTCTGACTGAGGAACTGTGTAACATCAGCTGACTTAGGAAGAGATTTTGTGTCAGCTGACCATAGAAGGTGTGTGGGCCTGGCTTGTTCACTGATTCGACTCCACACTCAGCAAACAAAGACGTGCCACCCTTCACAGACACAGGAGCTGATTTGGGAGCAGGAGAGGTGTCATCTGACCCCGAGTCAGGAATAGGAATGATGCTGGTTGACTCAGATGGAACAGAAGTGGTGTCAGTTAATGCAGACTTGGAAACAGGAACGGTATCAGGAGACCCAGACAAAAAGAAAAGAAGAGGCGTCAGCTGACTAAACAATAGGCTCATAATAAACTGATAGGGCATAGGATGACTCAAGAACCAGGTATGTGTTGACAGGCCTAGGGGCAGACTCAGGAATAGGAGAGGTGTCATATCAGTCCTGGAGTTCACAGGTGGAGGAGAAGCCTTGACCAACTCATATGCAAACTTAACACTGGCTGACTCAGGGACTGGAAGAACGACAGCCAGTGTGGGTAGCAGGATGTTCATGGCGCTGAGCACAGTGACAATGAGACATGGGGCGGAGGGCTGTAGGCGCAGAATGGCAGCCACGCCTCTATCAGTCTGCCCCAGGGCGGCTGTGGCTACAATCGTAGCTACCACCACCAGAATGAATGTGTGTGAATGAAAATTGACAGTGTTAAGCATCTCTGAGTGCCTCGAAAAGCGCTTTATAAATCTGATCGGTTATTAAATATTAATCTTCTGGTTAAGGACGTTTCAATCAACACACTGTTCAACAGTCCATTTGAGCCAAAATTCCATTACAGATGTCATATAGCATGATTAATATTCTACACTAAACCCAGAAAGAGAATAATGATGTTTTAATAAAACTGAAGGACACATTAAGCAAAGTAATTACATGCAGGGATCATCTTGTAATGGTTCATCTCTGTAATCTGGTCAGACGACAGTAATTTTGCAAGAATTATGTTGCTTCTTTTAACGTATTCCATGCAGCAGTCAGTGGCAAGTTACTCTACAGACAACAACACATGCATGAGCACCTCCTGCTGCATGAGCTAGAAAATTACTGCTATGGCTGGAGTAACGAAAAGGGGAACACCTTACATATGATTAGACAGATTACTTACGTGTCAACATAGGTGCATTAAAAACTTTTATCTCTCCTGAGTTCATAGTTGGTGATGAATTGTCTCTCTAAAATGACACCTCCCACACTGCTAAGCTTTGGCCCCAGAATATCACAGAAAACCTGGCTGACTCCATACATACTATCCCCAATCCTCTTTGAGTCCCTATTAGGTAGCTCTCGACATTAACCCTGTTGAATAATGTATAGTTGGGGTACTCGGGTCAGTGTCTGGTGTTAATCATGATGTAAAATAAACTCTCAAATGCGATGAATGTGTGAAGACAGAAAGCTCACTGACTAATCTTTAGGCTATGTACAAGGCCACATGTTGCACACTCACATGTTACGTCAAGCTTTTGTTTGTAATCGAAGGTGACACTAAGCCTGTCAGCTCGGAAAGAAGGTCTGAGCATCAGTGTGAATGCGTGGTGTCGTCATTAAACAGGACACTGTGGGAAAATGTTGGGAGGGGAGGAGAAAACAGTGGAGGGGAGGGATTTATGAAAGAAAGGAAGCTGGACCTGTGACTGGCAGCAAACAGGAAAGCAAAGTGACAGGCAGCACAGAGAGGCCAACTTTGAACGAGAATAGTACAGTTTCTTTTCCAAGGTTTTTGGAGTACGTTCTTGTTTTTGTCCGTAGGCCTCTGCGGAGATGAGCTGTATTCCTGCGTCACACAGGTAAGATTCAACACTAAAATACTCCTGAGACATTTTACACAATCAACTAACTGCTCAAACTTTCTGGAACTGTGAGAAATTTAGTGTGCTGTGCCACATCATTAATGTAAAATGGCAAAACTTTGGCAAATGTAGAGTAAGATAACAAGATAACTGATTTCAGAGACCAAATTTTTTCGAACCCTTAAGGTAGAAATGGGATTACATGCCAACAGCCTGGGATAAACATCATGCCCCCATTTTCAGAGCTCACTATACAGTTGGTCCAGTTAGTTAGTAGTCACGTAACTACTTGATACAGTCGTGTAAAACCTGCACACATTGACTTTAAGAGCATATAAAAATATATTTATTGTCTAAAATAGAACATTGGTGTTTAGAGACAATACATTTCACCTCCATAATACATATTTTTTTTATTGTTAATGTGCATATACAGTAGAAACATGCACTATACATTCATTATGATACAATATGTCATGAAATTTTAATGGCCAGGTCTGGTCTTTCTGTGACACAATATGAGACTGTCAATTTGAACGTAACACTCATGTTCATCCCTTCCCCCACCATCGGGTTGACCAGTCCGTTGCAGATCAAGCCTGTTATGTCATTAAGTACTTACCTGCAGATTAACTCGGCAGGAGAAACTCTTTCCTTGCTGTCTCCCATCTCATTTGGACAGTTGTTACACTTTTCTGTATTGAGAATGTGTCAAATGCTCCATCCACAGGTCCCTATAGAGTTGAGTGGAGTTGAAAATTTCTGGAAAGTTGTTGTAGACAGATAGATAGATAGATATATAGATAGATAGATAGATAGATAGATAGATAGTACAACACAACAAAAGCGTACAGATACAAATATGGATAACATTTTGATCTCATAAACTCCCAGGACTTTTCAAATCAGACTTTCCCATAGACTCTAACACATGATGCTGTTTACTAGCTTTGCAGAGGAAAATAAAACTGTGGCACATTTTTGTTTTTTGAAGTCACTTTTGTGTTCGTTCTCTGTGACAACAGCTATTTAAATGGTTGGTTGTTATACTATTAAGCCCCTATAGTAAATCTTCATTTTTAATTTTGTATAAACAATAATCTGTATTCAAGTTTCTGCAGCTGAACTAATATATATTATACTGTAATGTACACTTGTAATATTTTGTCACAAGGCTTATTACACCTTAATTATTACACTTGAATTATTACACATTAATATACTTACTGTCACAAAAGAGAGGGGGGAGAGAGAGAAAGAGCAAAGCATAACGTTCTGCTTGCTGCCAGCAAAGTGATATTGTGTTTTTTGCACTAGATGGAACTGGCCTAATGATACCTAATATAATAGAGTAGAATTTGATTATTGTCATTGCAAATTTGAAGCAAAGGTTGTCTGTTGTCTCATAATGCATAATAAATGAATAAATACAAAGTGCATAAATAGGATAAACAGATTGTAGGAATTGTAACGATGTACTTAGATCACTAAGTGTCAGCGTGTACAGTTGATGTTTGACAGAGTGCAGTTCTCATAATTCTAAAAATCCTGTTATGGTAATTAATTAATAAATTTAGGTCAAATAATTGAAAACAACTAAACAAACATTTCTGTTGTGTGTGTGTGTGTTTGCAGTATGAACGTCATTCTCAGTCAAGTAGAATCTCAGATGGAGGACCGTCCAGTTCAAAGAAGAGGGAGCAAAGCCTATCAGGTACAACTCTTACTGCAGTACAGTGGCATGCCTTCTTTCAATGCCAAATTGGTTTATTTTAATGACAATATCTAGGTCCAATGGCATAATTATTTCTTCAAAAACCCTCAGTGCCAGAGAGTTTGGTAAAGTGTTTAACATTTTACATTTAAAATCACTATACTACATAGCAGAACATAGAAAAAAAACAAAACAAAACAGGAGGCTGTATATCTTGAAATGATCACAGAATATCATTGAAGCTAAGAAGACAAATGTTTTTCTCACATAATTTTACCAGTTTACTCTGACAACATGATACTCACTGCCTTTGGTAGCTACCTTGTCTAGGACATAACGTGATCTTAGATGTGAATGCAAATATGAAGATGTGTATTGTTTTTGTATTGAGTATTAATTTATTTTTGATGGCCATTATGAATAATGGATCTCGTCCCTGATCCAGATCTTTCCTGAAGCCAACACGAATGAAGAATCAGATTACCCTGCAGACTTTCTCTACAGAAGGGAACGTCTCCCCTCTATTGTTGTGGAGCCCACAGAGCACAGTGAGTATGACAGCAGGGAGCTGGGCTCACCTTCACGATGCCCAATGGGCTGCAGTCTGGAGGAAGACGAGGAGGAGGACAGCAGTGCTGATCCCACAGAGGGCTCTGTAGATGGAGAGCAGCAGGAGGATACTGAAGAAGGGTAAGGACCACAAGTGTTTGGTTATAATTCTCCCCACACTTGAGCTTTTGTCTGTTGGCACTGAAATCCTGACTTTTTAAGGACTGATATTACATCACTTTGTCACTGTGACAGAAAAGGATAATGCAGAGGAATCCTGCCTTCCAGTGACATTTTGACTTTATCTAATTGTTACCTCACTTGAGGGAACACTAAGGCACCAGTGAATTATGAACCGGACCTTTGTACTTCAAGCAAATTGCAGATTTTTCATACCGTCTGTATCTAGTGCGCCACTGACTGCATGGTTTCTATTTTCACTATTACAGCTCAGTTGTCCGGAAGTCTTCTATAGGACCATCCCAGAGTCAACTGTCCCTCTTCCGGCTGACCCCACCCGCCTCCCCCACCCCCCCTGAGGCTGCCCCACCCTGCCTGAGGAGTTGAACCAGTGCAGCCAGTATGGACTTGAGACCACTGCAGTTCACGTGAATTGTGTATAACCTTTATGTTACCTCTGAATGTGTGGCTATCCTAATAAACCTCTTGGGAAGGTTGACATGGTTACATGTATAAACATATCTGGATCAATTTCAAATAAGTAACACTAAGCTGACTCCAGTACTGCTACTTTTGGATTGCTACCTGTAGTTTAAAACTATGTGAGGTTAACTGTTGCACTTTATTGTTACTGTATCTGCCACTGTGGACAGAATACAAACGGACAGAGAATAACTCTCCACCACTCCTCAGGGTGATATCTTTTCCTTTGCGATGCAAATCTCCTCCTACAGCAAATGCTATCTGATGAATGACTAGCAGGGCTGGTTAACTAACCATGTAAACCCGGGCCAGTTCCTGCATGTCTGTTTTGACTGTTATCGTAGTAAAGAGAACTCCAGTTGTGTCATGGCAGAACTCATTCATGGCATTAGTGGACCAACAGAAATGAGGGCAACACCATCATTTCCAAATAACTGATCAGTATCTTTATGTGGTTTTGACCACATTTTATCCAACCATTATCTATACACCTCTTAATCCTCACTAGGGTCGTGGGGGAGCTGGAGCCTATCCCAGCTGACTCAGGGTGAAGGCAGGGGACACCATGGACAGGTCGCCAGTCTATCACAGAGAACCCACGCTGCATGGGGAGATAATGCAAACTCCACACAGAAAGATCCCGGGTGTCCTCACCGGGACGCAAACCGGCGACCTTCTAGCTGCGAGGCAACGGTGCTAACCACTGACCCACCTTGCAGCCCACCACATTTTATGCCATTGTTAAATATTATTAAATTACATTGGCAAATAAATCACAATTTGTGACAAGGTGAAATCCTTTCTGATGGAATGTTGACATTTCAGCTTGAAATTCAATTGCCCCATCACTGAAAAGATTTACTGCAACAGTACTATTGCCCTTAATCTTGGATACATGTATGCAGCCCCTAAAAAATGTCTCATGTCAAAAACTTTTAGGGAATTTGGGGAAGTCACGATTTTGTCAGTAAGGGTGATAATGATCACTTGTATAAGATATTACATGTTGCAGTTACAGTGATTAGTTGACATCCTTCCTCTTCTTGTTGTTGTTCTTCTTCTTCTTTCCTTTTTACTGAAATGCTGCAGCGTATACCAAGACCTTTACATAAAGATACTCTGATTTCAACACAGTGAAGAGAATAGGTGCATGCCAGGTGAGAATGTCCCTCGTCATAGTTTTTATCACTGAAGTCTTTTTTTTCCCAGCTTGAACAACAAAACATATTTAGAAATCCTTATGTTACTTATTTATTACAGACATTTTAGTTTATTCACAAATGAATTTGTTTTATTTCCTTCATGTGATGTTACGTTTTATTTCTTGAATTATTTTGGTGAGGATTCATGATGAAATGAATTATATATTATATATATATATATATTATCATATTATTGAAGAGCACACACTGCTGCAAAATGAGAGTTAAATCCAGAAGTCCTTTATCACCAAATAAAAGGAGAAACCAATGTAGAGGATTGTTTCATACTTCTGTGTGGCAACAGTTCTAGACATGTATGCACCTTTCTTTTATGCATTGCCCTGTCAACCTAGATTGTGATTGTACAATAATAAAGTTTTATTTATTTCTACAAGCATGCAAATATTTCTTTTCTGACTGACTAAACTGAGAAGTGTAGTGTGGACAGTACATCATGCACAGGCCCCGCTACGGAAATTAGGTCACAGAGTCAAGTTCAACTAGTTATGTTAAGGTCTTGTGGAGGTGATTGTCGATATATTCTATATATGTTATATACATACATATATATCTACTATAATTTTACTTTGTGATCATGGTATTACAGTACCTAGCAACTAGAGGGAAGCAGAGCAACATATACCACTAGCATGAAGTTCAGTCCCCATGATGAAAGCATTCACATCTTGTTTTATAGTTATTATTATTATTATTATTATTATTATTATTATTATTATTATTATTATACTTCAGTGGGTGGACAGCAGCTCTATGGCTGGGGTCTGACTCGTGATCTGACAGCACTTTTTGCCACGAGTTGCGTACATGAGTTTTTTTGAGCAGATGATACAGAAGCAAGCACCTGGTTCCTTCAGTTTTTTTGCACCAGCAACCAAAGGGCTTGCTTGACTCTTCCAACCACGCCCAGCGCCATTTAATTTTAATTCCTTTATTGATGAGGACGTCTTCCCTTGCTTCAAGAATCTCTTCTCCATGCACCTGATATCAGCGTACAGAACTCTGTGAAACTTGTGTGAAACTCCGGTATGGACTCAGCTGCAGCTGGATCTCGACGTCTTTCTAAGACCCGGCCCCACTCTACTTCCCATTGGCTACTGATATTAGTTTGGTTGACAGCAAAAGCTGTGTTCCCCTCATTCCACTGGTAGACGAACTAAATTGGTAATGTAGTCCTATCTTTTTTTTCACAGCCAAACACCGCATTTCGGAAATCCGGTATGGTGTTGGTATACTGTAAGCCATGTATCTGTACAAGCACAAGCAGTTAGGTGAAGAGAAATTTTTCAAGCAGGGCTGCAGGATGAGCTGCTTTTTATGGGCTGTGATGATTACAAACAGGTGAGCTGGTTAAAGCAGCTGTCACTGATTACTGTGATGAGTGCTGAGAGGCAGAGGAAGCCAAGCAGGGCAGAAGCAGAGATCCTGACATACATGGCCTCTAACGAAAGGTGTTTGGCAGTAACAGCATCCATCCATCCATCCATCCATCCATCCATCCATCCATCCATCCATCCATCCATCCATTTTCTCAACATTGCATTATCTTGTAGAAGGTTACAGAGGTGCTGGAGCCTAACACAGATGACTTAGGGTGAAAGGCAGTGCACACCCTGAACAGGTCAACGGTCCATTCCAGCATGGGAGTGAAAGTATGCATCATTAATGTAGATGGCATGTAGTGTGTTTCTACATGAACATTTGCATTTGTGTGTATTTGAGTCAATCATTGTGAGAATGAAAAGAGGGGCCTGGGGTAGTGAGAAAGAAAATACAAAATAATGTAGAAGAAAATGGACCATGCATTAAATTGCCATTCTATTGTTTGGCTATGGAGACAGCAGTGTCTGCTTCCAGATGTTTGAAATGCAAATGAACTGTGTGAAAGCCAGGAAAAATGAAAAACAATGGAGAAAAAACAGAAAATGGGTCAATTGCTGTATCCCCAGAGCTGCCAGAAAGAAAAGCCCCTCTGTCTCCTCTCTCTTACCATCACCCTCTCTGTCTGGCTAATCAAAGCCAGATGTATGCACACGAAGGCTTAATTCAACCTCCTCCTCTGTTATCCCCTCTTTTCCTCTCTCACCATCTCTCTGTTTCTCTTTCTTGCTGTGGGTTTCCTCTACAGGCTCTGTGCCTCTTTTTTTCCCCCTTTTTCTTTTCCTTCTCCTCCTTATTCGCCTCTCTCCCATTTGCTGTCTGGCAAAGCAGGAAATACTAACGGTTCCTAGCCCTGAAGGGAGGACGTTCGTTCTAACCACTAACAGATGGAGGAATGAAGGAGGGAAGGAAAAGACGTGAAAGTGACAGAATGGCAGCTGACAAAATGCTGGTAAAACTGAAATGGATTGTGAGATGTGGAGGCCCTTTGAATGTCACAGAGGTGACAACTGGCTTCTTTTCTTTCTTGCCCGTCATCTTTTCCTCTCCCTCCCACCTTTCTCCTTCAGTAAACTGAAACAGCTGGGATTGAATCCTAATGTGATAAAACAGCCCAACTCAAGAAAATCCCCTTACATACAGACACGCATCGACTCTTCCCACACTCAGCATTCCTCTGTCTACATGAGAGAGGGTTTGACTGTGATAGATGAACAGTCGGTGCTGATAAAGGACTGTTTATGCTGTATGTCAGCATCAAAATAACAAATAGGCAGCCTTACAATTTACAAACTGTTTATTGGTTGTAGTACTTGTGTATACTGGGTGCTTTATAATTAACAACAATACTAGTAGCAGTAATCATAGTGATTTCCTAAGTTGTACCGTGATAATAGTTCTACCAGTGCTGGAGGTAGTAATGTAGTAGTTGTAGAAATAACAATTATCGTAGCAATAACTCAGGTAAAGTAGTTGTAAACAATATAGCATATCAATACTTTTAACACCTTTGTATTAGCAGTTTCAGTTTTAGTAATAACTGGTAACTGTTGTTTTGTAGCAACATATGCATTACGAACTTCAATAGAAATAGCAGAAAAGTTCTAGTTTTTGTAATAATAGTTGCAATAATAAAAACTGTGAAATAGTAGTTGTAGCAGTAATAGTTGCAGTAATCTTACAGCATTGGTAAAAACAGCTTCAATCATACAAAATCAGCAAAGCACAACACAGTCTCATAGATCATCCAATGCAGATGACGTAACTTTCACTTTCTTCTTCTCTACTGCTGGTGTTAACAGAGATACAGTCATTACTCTCAAACAAGCTAAAATTCCTCTTACGCCTTAAAATTTCCCCTTCAGTCCTTTCTCTCTGGTCTTCCACTCCTTCTCTCACATATTTTGAACCACTCAGCATTTCCATCACTAAAACCAAGCCTTCTGGCTGTTATGTATGTGCTTTCTTTACCCGCATCACAGTGTGAGGTCTGCATTAAAAAAACATTTGGTGACACCTCGGATGACGCTTTGAACAAACCTTCACTGAAAGAACACTGGTTGGCACGATTCCCCAGAATTACAAAGAAATACAAGTACTGGATTTTAAGACAAACATACTATTTATTCATCGCAGTTTGGTGAACATATTACTTACAAGGAGAAGCTACTAATCGGCTTGTACATGTTAAATGACAATACTGTCAAATACGAAAAGATACACTGTAATGTTAAATACATTCTTTTTGCAGGCACATTTTTATTACTCTCTACAAATACCATAATATTAATATTACAACAGTAGACATTGTAAGTACTTAACATTCTGTACACATTTGTTCAAGAACACTTAGTTGCTGTGTGTGACACTTCATCTACATTAGGCACAGTGTTTGTGTGAAAACGATTTGCATCCACAAGAGGTATTTCAGAGAGCTTTGTGCACAGTAACACATCTGAATAACATTAAACTTTGCTGTCTTTTCACTCTGCAAACAGGGAAGTGCATCAGAGCGAACATGTGGTAAGCGTTAACACTATGATTTAATTCATACTGGTATTTAAGATGAAAAGCTTTTAATGTTGGGACTACTACTGCCACACAGTGCCTGACAGTGACTGGGCAGGCTTACGGTCATGTGAAAATGCAATAAGTATGGAGAATAAGTAGGAAATTAACATTTTTGGCTTTTCTGGACAAGCCAACATTTGATCCTGAAACAGTATCTATGGATAAAAGCAGCATCTTTAAGGATAAATGATCTTTTTCAATCACATATTTAGTAAGAATGCCGAAAGATGCGGTATTATAAGTAAGTAAGTAACCCTCAGAAGTCAGTATCTTCAGCAGAAATACCTTCCTGGATGTGTTTTGCATAATTTCTTCAGTTGCAAGATGTTTGAGGTTTACTTATGTGTACTACCTATTTCAAATCACAATCACAATGGGACTCAAATCTGGGCTTTGACTAGACCATTTAATAAACCTGTATTCCTTTGTTTTGAGTCATTTCTTGGTGGATTTCATTGTGTGTTTTGGATTGTTATCCTGTTGAAAGGTCCAGTTTCGGTTTCACTTGAACTTCAGATGGCCTCACATTATTCTCAAGCACTGCGTGATATGATGCCGTCATTTACAAGTAATATCAGAATTAGAAATACTTTATTGATCCCCTAGGGGAAATTGCTTTCAGTTACAGATGCTCCCAATCAAAAGTCTTAAAGTAAAAATATGTAATAAAATATAAAGTATTAATGTGAAAATAAAATAAAATATAACACAAAAAATAAATATACATTCTGCTGTTGTATGTGTATATACAGTGTAATAATAATAATAATACTGTTTGGATTATTGCAAATATAGTGTTATTAGATAGTTCTACTGAGAACCTGTCTTTGGTCTGCACCGACAGAAAACTTGCGCAATCTCTTTCTCTTTCATTTTGACACCAACAGTGGCAAAGTGTCCTGCAGATCCTGTAATTAAATTTCAGAGGTTAGGAAGACTTCCTTTTGCATCAAAAGGTCTGCTCTTGAGTAAATTAGTTGAAGTTGTGGATAAACTGGTTGTCGTTTGAAATCTATGCCACCTGTACAGCACATGGATTTTTTTCTTTTTAATTTCCATTGCCAGACAAGTAGGAAGCCACAACTTTTTTTTGGACACCTTTAGAGAGTTTTTTTTTTTTTTTTTTTTAAAGCTTTGCCTACAGATTTCAACACGAAAGAGAAGAGCAGACCCAAGATTTCAGAGGTTTAAATAAGTCAAACTCCACTTGTAACTCCCAGAGGATTAAAACAATCACTGGTACCACAAAACAATTAAAACATACGTGTTCAACTTGGATTAGGCTTTATCCTGATCTGTAAAGAAAAATATTGATAACTTTAATGAAAATACAAACTTCAACTGTAATGCAAAACTAATGTCCTGCTCACCATAACATCATCATCTCGGTAGTCGACTGAAAAAAAATCTGACAACTATTTTTGCTTTGTAAGACCTAGAATTTTACTGACATACTTTCTCATGCCAATTTAATAACATAAAGCTTTCTCTTCAAGAACAGCCTCAGAGCCTATATTTAATGTCCAAGCTCTGCTTCCAACAATATTCTCTCGTTCATCTGTCATATGCCATACAAAAAAAAATAAAAAAGGTTTAACATTCGTATACAAACACGGTCCTACACGAGGCCTGCTGAGATAGCAATAGATGAAAACGACCTGCTGGACCTGCTAGGAGACAGAGTAGGGTTCTATTGTCCCATACAATGGGCTCATAACTGATAATGTTCATTCAATCGAGTGATAGCGACCGAATCGGGTAGGTGTAGTTGCGTATGATGACATCAGTGATGCTGATTTGATATAAAACAAACGAAAACAAAACGAAGCATCCAGTAGACTAGATGCCTTGATGTTAATAAATGAATACTATGTGTTTCCTTTATGAATGGTCTTTTTTTAAAAATATGAATGCATGTAAAGGAAGAGCTTGGCGATCCAAACTGGATGGTAAAATCACTGCATGTATTCAGAGAAGCAGGACAAAATGTGTTAAAGCGGAAGTCCAATGAGCGAAAAGGTCAAAAATGTACAAACACATCAGCTGTGGAAGCATCGCAGCACATTTTGTATGCTATTCCAAAACACCAGAACAGGCTCCTCCTCCATGCTCTCATGTCGTCAGTTACTAACGTTTAGGGAGATCTACAACATTCAATGAGAGCATCCTGGAAGTCAATGAATGACGAGAGGGGGGTACCCGACAGCTGAATATGTGACACAGAGGGAGCCTGAACAAGCGTCCGTATGTGATGATTAAGCAGTGAGAACGTGTTGGAAGATTAATTGGTGTATGGGTAAAAATGTACATACATTTCTCTGTGACCTAAAAGACAATGTCAGTACAAACTGTGAACTCCTTGGTGTGTAAATGTGGATGTGTGGGGCTCTTTAGGGGCCAAATAAAAGTACCCTTTGACAAAGCATGACTTTTTGTAAATGGTGAAATTTCCTAAATAATTTTACACCTTAGTTTTGTAAAAAAGAAAGGCTGACATGTCATTTCCTTTGTTTCTCGTTAAGGCTGCTCTAAAACCAATCAATCATAGTACTTTTATGCACATTCATTTGCCTATTTACGGTTTGTGGTCCATCACTCTGCATAGTCTAAATCATTGCATCTTATGTTCCCCCAGTTTGGCCGCATTCCATTTTATACAGTGGTCATTACTTTCAGTGAACCAGTGCGGAAACGCAAGATCTTCTTCTTAAGGGCATGGGAGGCCTTAATCTTGACAAAAGCTTTGGTCTGCAGAGGTGCTCCAGGTGGAGCAGGAGGTGATGGGAGGCAAAGTTGTGGTGGTAATTGTTGGGGCCAGACAAGACCACCACTTTCATCTGAGTCACTGGACAAAGAGCTGGAATCTCGAGTGTCAGCCTCACTCATGCTGGACTCAGACTCACATTGACCCAGATGGGGGTAGTTCTCACTGCGTTGACACAGTTGCATTTGATCACTCGCTAACTGAAACTCAGCATGCTGATGATGGTGGGACAGGTGTTGGTTGTGGCTGTGGTGTGGGGGAGCATATGATTCAAGTGTAGAGCGAGATTTGCGTGGGCGTCTTAGACAGTGGTCCCTTTGGTTTGAAGCTGAAGAGTTTTGTGTGAGTGTTTGCGTGGGTGGCTGATCAGCTTCATCTTGGCTGAGCTCCAGGGTGGACTGCCAGCGCCTGTAGCTACTGCTTCCTTGTTGCTGTTTCTTGCTCCTGGATTGACTACTGCGGCTTCCCCTTCCACCACTTCCATTTCCTCCACCGTCCCTCTCTACTGTATTGTACTTGCGCTCTGGAACCCTTTGCAGACTGTTTTCTGACTGAGATCTGCATGCCTTTTTCCCTGTCTTCCTGCTGGCACCACTCCTATCTTCATTTGATCTACACTTCTTGGCGCCTCCTCGGGATCTTGGAGGTTGAATTTGAGTTGCTGTGAGCTGCTGCTCCTGATGATGGCCTCTTTCTGGTGAGTATGTGCTTCGGTCGGGTTTGGGCACCCCAGACCCCTTGCCGGGGTTTGAATGGTGATGTGCATAGGCTCGAGTGCCGGCTCGGCAGGGCTGGGCTGGAATATACTCTGCACTAACCAGCAGCTCGTCATGAGAAGAAGGCTGATGAGGCTTTGACAGAACTGAAGGAGAAAGGTAATTGTGGAAATGTTGTGGTGAATCAGGTTCACTACTGCTGGAGTCTGTGTTTGCTGGCAGTACTCTGCAAGACGAATACTCAAGTGAGGTTAAGCGGGAGGTGTTAACCATAGTAGCCTGTCTGGTCTTATGATAAAGCCCTGGTGGATGTTGGACACTTGGCTGGAGATGGTGATAATGGGGTGGTGAGTCTTCAGTAAGACGTGTCCTCAGGTAATGCTCCTTATCCAGGTTATGGCCAGCCTGTGGAGTAGTTCCTTCTGAACACGTGGAGGGAGTAGATATTTCTGGAACAGACACCTGCTTTGGTAAATGTTGCTCATCCTTTTGGCATAAACTATTCTGTCTCACCACATAAACAGCTTGAGTCTCCAGTGCCAGGCTGGTGCGGGGCTTTGAGGGTCGTGTAGGAAGAGTTTGGCGTTGTATCAGTCCAAATATATATGTCTCTACCTTTTCTGATAGTTGACCTTCTTGCTGACTGGGGTCAACATCTCTCATCCTTCCCAAAGCAACTATGGTTTGTCGAGTTGGGGCTGACAACCAAGTTTCTTTTGTCTCTGTCTCTGTCTCCTGTGTCCTCTCAGGGGATAAGAGGGAATGAGGGATCACAGGGTGGTGATTTGATTCCGGAGTTTCAATATGCCTTCCTTCAAGGACCGCTCCTGACAAATAGAGCAATCAAAATGAAAATTATTAAAAATGAGTCCTTCTCAGTGTTAGTATGTCAGTAAAATGCTTTTCATTTTGATATACCAATATATCTGAGCCCACAAACCCTGACTATGCATCGGGGTGAAACTTGTTATTGTAAACTATGCCATATACCATGGAGCCTGTAGTCAGTAGTTCAGCTCTGATGAGAGTTTAGTGGCCATTTCCAAGCCTACAGTTCCTACAGGAGCTTGTATGTGCTTTTTAGTGAGTGCTATTTTGTAATGTGTATATTGCTCTGATACACTACCTCTTTAAATTGGCTACCTTTTTGCATATAATAGCAAATAAATAATTTTGCTTTACAGTTTCTAGTCTGATCTTAAGTTTGTTTTACAGTTAGAATGACATTATGATAAACTATGTACAAAAAGAAATATAGTCGTGACTCGATAATCCGACACTAAATGTAAAACCTCCTTTTATGTCGCATAACAAGGCTGTCGGATTATCAAGACGGAGGTCGAGATACAAGGAGGGCTTGATGCTTGAAGGGTCATTTGTTGTTAATATTTATTGTTTATAGTTGTTATAATAACTAGTGTATTGTTAGAACACTACGCATCGCTGGATTTCACCAAATCCCCAAATTGTATTTTGTATAATGTGTTTGAGAAACAGCATCCATCTTTAAACTGCGTGCTCTTTGCAGTGTTTTCTTATTTTTTATTTTTTTGCTTGGGAGAAGAAGAGTTGATCATTTTACCTGAATTGAGCTGGCTGTCCTCCAGATCAGTAGAATCGGCTGATTTGACTTCATTGCTCACCTTCAGCTCTGCCACTTGTTTTTCTAAAGACGTTCTTATAGCCCAGGGAGCACTCTGCCCACTGCCCTGGAATACACAGAGAGAGACAGAGTGAGTCAACATATTGTACTAAAATCTTTTTCTGCATCTAAAGAAATGATTGTAGATTCCAGACTATGTATAGTAGAATAATCTGCTAGATGAACTAATCTATGTGTATTAGTCGAGGAACGTCTACCTTTAATAAAACCTGTTTGGTCAGGATGTACTACGAGAGGGGTTACTTTTTCTATCCTTCTGGCGAGAACTTTGCTCATTATTTTAAGATCTGCTTTTATTAATGAGGGCTGTACGGTGGCTCGGTGGTTAGCATTGTTGCCTTGTAGCAAGAAGGTTGCCGGTTCTCGTCATGGTGAGGACACTCGGGATCTTTCTGCGTAGAGTTTGCATGTTCTCGTGGGTTCTCTCCGGGTTCTCTGGCTTCCTCCCACACAGTCCAAAAACACGCTAAGGTTAATTGATGATTCTAAATTGTCCGTAGGCGTGAATGTGAGTGTGCTTGGTTGTCTGTAAGTGTAGCCCTGTGATAGACTGGTGACCTGTCCAGGGGGTCTCCTGCCTTCACCCTGAGTCAGCTGGGATAGACTCCAGCCCCCCACAACCTTAGTGAGGATTAAGCGGTGTATAGATAATAGCTGGATGGATGGATTTATTAATGACATCACTGTTAAAACATGAACAGCTGGTCTTTGTTCACAATTAATTCTTTCACATTTGACTTAAATTCTTCTTCCACATAAAAGCTTACTGTATGTAAAATGTGGTTTTGGCATTCATGCCATCATGATTTAATAAGTAGCTTTACTAGATGCATTTATTTAAGTCACCATGACAACCCTAAAGGCAATTTGTATGAAAGGACAGTAAATGTGGCAAGTTTCTGTGTTCTCTGTGTGTGTTTTCCCCTCATCATAAAATTGAGAAGTCACATAAACACCCACAAACCTACATCCCAAATTACAAAGGAACAATTATGTGAACACAGAAACACATTCATTTGGAGTGCACTTCTTAAGTCCCTCTTCACCTCCCAGGATGAGATGTAGAAAAGCAGTGAGCAGCATCCTTCACATTCACAGACAGCTAGCACCACTAGCAGTTATTATGAAAACACTAGAACAACATGATATTTTTCCATTCAGTTATTACACACCCATACTGAGTTCGAACCATCCAGCTGCAAGTTAAAGGATGGGAACAAAATCTGTTTCAAAGTTTGTTTAAATAACAGAGCACAAAGGCATTCAGTGGGAAACAGAGAGAAATCAATATTACTTCAGAGAAATCCCTGTACTAAAAGGTCACTTCTATTCATAATACTTTTCAATGCATGAAGTCTATAAAAGATTATCATCCATCAAAAAAATAAATAAATACTTGCGTCAACAGTGACACAAGAACAACAGATAACCCCTGAAACACAGCAGGCTGAGTGCTATACAAGTTCTCACGTTTAACCAAACTCACATGGTTTACATTTTGGACACAAATTCCAAAACCTGTTTACTGCTGAATGTCAAATGTTGCCCTGCAGCTCACTAGCACTGCCTATTTCATGGCACTGTGTTCAGATAAAAGAACAATGAATGCTAAAGTATTGAAGTCTGTGTGTAGAGTTTGTGGGGTTTTTTTTATATCCATCTTGCGGTAAGTATGCTTTTATGCCTTTGTTGTTTTTGGGCTGTCCGTCTGTCCAATTTTCCTGAATGCGATATCTCAGGAACTCCTTAAGCGCTCCTGGTCACTTATCTGTAAACGCTGAGCCAGGTCGAACCCAGTAGTGTGAACTGAGCCTTCACATGAACAAATAGACATGTATAAGCAGAGGTAAATTATTATTTAAAGAATTTTTTCCACATATCAGCATCAATATTGATTCGAAAACATCACAGAAACGCTTAATCAAAGTTTGTGTGCCAAAATCAAAACCCACCTTTTTCACAGAAAAACACACAGTTTAGTTTTCAGCTCTTTCGGACCATTTCAGACTAATGAAACAAACTGGAATAACCTTAAAGGTAACTGAGGGCCCCAAAAGCACAACTGTAGCCTACAGTAAGGATTGTAAAAACAATAATAGCCTGACAGCTGACAGGTAAGGCTACGACACTTGGCTGCCAGGGTTTGGAGACTCATCAGGGCAATCAGAGTCCAACTAACAGTCTGAGGCTGGACTCAAGAACCAGGCTGGGCAGGGAAGAGCAGGTGTTAGCAGAGCTGAGCAGCACGGAGTAGGCTGTGGCTGGGCAGAGGTTGGCACTGACAGGAGCAAGCAGAGGAATCCAAGGTCCAGTTTGATCCAAGAGGGTGCATGTGCTGAGACCAGATGAGCTTGTTGGCTGTAGTGGGTCTGCAAGTCTTATCCACCGTGGCAGGAGGGAGATGAGGCAGAAGGCTGGGCAGTGACTGTATAGCAGAGTCTACATTCTGGCAATGAGTGGAAGTCTGAACCGGCTTAGATAGCAGAGGGTGAATGATTGAGTGCAGGCGACAACCTCCCACATAGCAGTCTCCACTCCTGCAATCAGAGAGAGACAGAGGAAGAGGGAGAGAGAGGTAGAAAGAGAACAGGTCTGCCAACTAGGCAGAGGCAGGGGCAGGAGCAGGGGCAGGGGCAGGGGCAGTGGTCCTGACAGCATCAGACAGTGGTAGGATTCACGAGTGTCTCCAAAGAGAGAGAAAGCGACACACATTTACACAAGGAGCAACAGCAGTAACTTCATTAATTAGGTTCAACTATAAATTATCCAATTCAAGGCCCAATTAGGATCTAACTGCAGCGATAAAAACTTCTTCACTTCAGACAGGTTAACAGTCAGAACAGCAGACAACAATGCAATAGTTCCATTTCGACTTGTACGTGTTGAAAGTGATTTGGAAATGTTACGAGGTCCAACCAAGTAGGTCTTCAATAGACACATGATATGCATTCAGACCTGAAGGTGACACACTGCCATCAAATTAACAAAATAGGCGCATGTGTGAAAGGGGCTAAAAAATCTCTAGTTTTAATCAGCCCTGCGTGTCTCTTTACCTGTTCTCTCTGCATGCCTATTTTTTTGAATGGACCTGAGTATGTTCCAAGACCTGGCCAGTGAGCCAGACAATCACTTTTTCTGGGGAAAATCTTGACTTTGCATTTCACTTTCTTGTAGTCATCCTTTACTCTCTGAAATGATTTCATCCCCCGCATGCTACACTGATGTCACATCAGAGCAGACGTAGACTGAGAGGTGCAGCACAGATTGCAATAGGAGGTCTTTTCATATACTGGCCTTCAAATTACAGCTAAAACATTGACACGGTGAGCCTCCTTTCTCACTCTCTCTCCCTTTAACGAGCCAAGCAGACAAATTTTGCCTTGTGCCTCCTTGGCTTAGACCACTCATTCCACAAAGTTAACTCAGCACGAAGCTAACTGAATTCCCACATAGCTGGTTGTAAACAAGTGTACACCTTGGTGTCCTTGTCAGTCCCCTTCCCCTGAAACGGTGTGAATGTGTGGCACTGCGGTTTTTCAACTATGGCTACTTACCAGTAAGTAGGATGCTTACTTGAAAGATGACCATGAAAGGTGTGTTTGGGTCACCAACGTACACTATTATCCAGAGAGAGTCCACAGTCTTGCATGGACTGTTTTACAATGTCTGCACGCACCAGAGAAGCCCAGTTTTTAGGGTAAAGAGTGCAAGTTCCCCTGTTTCTCTGCACTTTGCAGAGCACAAACAGGAAAAGCAATGCAAGCCACTAAAGACAGAAAAGGGGAGTGTCCGGGGCCTTAGCAAGGCACCTGGCCCAGCCCCATTGCAGAGCCCACAGCCTTAGTCTCTTCTGGCTACATCCTTAGCCTCCTAGGGTCTCTGTCTTTGCTTAAGGGCCTAATGGCAGCCATGATGCAGAGCAGCTTTCTCCAGCTCCTGTACACGCAGCCTTTCCAACAATGTCTGCTGAATTAAGCGCTTTGTCTATGGGGGTCTCTCTGGACCATGGTGGTGATTCTTGCGGGATTTCCTATTCCTCTGCTGGTGGAATGGTTCAGCCTGTGGTCCACTGCTAGCTGGTCTTCACAGATGCCTCCACAGTGGGCGAAAGCATGGTTTATACTGTCTGTGGGGTCAACGAGCTCTGGATGTGCTGTGAGGTAACCCAGTGTGTAACATCCTGCAGCATAGAGATCCTTGTCCTCTGGCAGTCCTTGCCAAAGCTGTAAGGTGATCATATCATTGCCAGAAAAGACAGCACAGAGACTGCAGCGCCTGTCAATAGGCAGGCTGGCAACCACACTGTAGCAGAGGGTTCACCCCCTCTTCTGCCTGCTCAGATTCACAAATGTGCTGAAAACTCTGAACATGGCAGCAGAAGTCATGTCAAGACAGACTGAACTCAAAGGGGAGTAGTGACTCTGTCCTCAGAGACATTGTCGAAGCTTCGTGCCCTCATGGAATGATGACTCACCTTTGGGCTGGGACGCCCTGGCACACACATGGCCTTGTAGTCTGCTTTGAACACATACATACATACAGTCTCTATTTATGTTGTGTAACAGTACAGTGTGTATATGTATGCTCTACTGTACTCAGTATTATGTACTATGTAGTTGTTACTAGCTGATTTCTACACAGCAGCAAACTGATTGAATGGAAATGAGATCTAACAGGCTGTGAGTAATTTTATAACGCACTAAAGGCCGATGGGTGCTGAAAACTGTCCACTCTTACTTCAGTTTTTCGGCCCTGCCCCCCTGCTGCTGCTGCCTTCCCTTGTCTGTTTCTAGGTGAGGTGCAGTTCATCTCAATCAAGCCTAAAATAACAAAAAGAGTTCACGCCACAGCAATAGTGACAGAAAAGAACACTGTCATGGGGAAGCCCATGTCTTAATGATTTGAATTAGATAATTGAATTTTGTCACGAGTAGGTGGAGCCAAACCGTATGAAGGCAGAAGGCTGGAGTGGCTGACAAGCTGGAATCCACTGCTGTAAATATAATCCACTTGGACCGCGGAACTACCTGCAACTCCCTATCTCTCTGCAGGGCTCCAGATTAACTTTTCCACTGGTAGCACGAGTGCTACCAACTTATTGGTTGGTTGCCTCACCCCCACCTTCTTGTTTTGTTTCAGCATTGCAACAGGTATTAATCTACCATGCATGCTGATGAATAACTATTTTTGCTAAACCTGGTTATGTTCCATTGACTTTCAGTGATACAAGACTTGATATTTGTAAAATGTTGTAATCTGAAAATATAGGGTTAGGGATGTATTTTTTGTCACAAGTCCTCTTCTGGTATCACTTATGAACTGGGCACAGACTGAACATCTGCTTATTGCTAAATACTACATTTACCTGCTGTCCTGTAAACGACTTGCATGCTTGCTGCAGTAGATGCTGCCAGGCGGCTGTAGTGTAGCAGCTCCCATAGGTGTACAACCAAAAGGTTTCATTAAAGGCACAAAATGCAAACCGCCATAGAAGCACATATTGAAAACATGTTCGGTTGCATGAACGGACCTCAAGTGGATCACAACAGCCTATCATATCTCTTCATAATGGATTGCCTTTGCCCTCTCTTATTCTCCCCCATGCAGGTTTCCTGAGGCGTGTTCGTCTGAGACCATGTTGATTGTTGAATGTGGTCATCAGTGCTTTTACTTGTCCCTCTTCACAAACATAGAAACTGCTAGTGTAATCCTTCTTTAACTTTCCCTTTCTTCAACTTGCAGTTTCCCCTTTCATTTCAAGAGCTAAACGGTAACTAAAACTCCTTGTTGGAAGCTACAGCTGATGGGGACCAATGCTTAACCTTCCATGACAGAGTTCACAGTCTTAAAAACACTCTGTGTTCCTGACCACCTTCACCTAAACAGAACAACAGAATTTATGTGGCTCATGTTGTTCAGGCCAACATTTACCTGAAAATCTTTACCTAAGCAGTAAGAAAAGCTAACTACATGTCTCCGTGGTGGTAACCGTGGCACATACGACAAGTTCTGTGGCAGCTCTGTCCTTGTAGTGATGTGTCTATATTTTCCCTTGACAATCCAGAGGCTACACAGCTGTTACTTCGAGTAACCAAGTTTTGTTTTGGAGACCTCACACATGTAGCCATACACCGACCCCTACCACTTGCCCCCTAAGCCCAACCCTGATTCTATCCCCCTTAGATAATGCAGTCATGCTACTGTGTTTGAGCAACACTGTGACGTGTGAAATGTAAGCACCACACATCCACTGCAGTTGTGAATGTTTGTGTTTTGCTTCTGTGACAAGCTGGCTGCCAAAGTCTCCACTGTAGACTTATAGTATGTTAAAAGGCAGCAAAATTACACACACAGGAAAACATACATCACTACACCAAATGTATACATGCACTCAGATCACAAATACACAGCGTTTAAATGTTGGCCTCTTTGCAGTTGGTGGATTGGTGCCTCGCTCAAGGGCCATTCAACTTAAACCAGATTGTTTCTGCTCACTTTCTTCATCATGTTTAATCAGCCGCTCTGCTGTTTAATGAAGCACCTCTCCACTTCTCGTCCTGTTTCACAAATTTTGAATCGAATATCATTTGACTTCATTAATCTCTGACATGTCTCTCATTTTAACTCCCTTCAAAATTCCCATTATTACCTGATGCTGTAATTCACATCAGTCACATCAGCGCTTACTTTTAAAACGTCATCATCGCTCAGTGTTCTGAACATATTATCATGGTTATTATCAGACTATGAAGAGCAAACACACACTCACACACAAGCTATGAGACATTTCTTGCTACCCTCTCATTAGTCCATTAGACATAGTGGAGGCCACTTTAAATGTTTTGCTGCTTCCTCAGCTGCTGTCAGCTATCACATGGCTGTCAGCAGCTCCTGCTGAACAAACACACACATACTCCCACATACTCATACACACAAACATGTACTCTTTGCCTGATTCTGTTACTCTTGCATCACACACAGAAAGCTTTTCTTTGTCCCCTCCCTACGACATTAGGGTTCAGCAATTTGGGAAAACCATCTAATTGCAATCTATCTGTCAGATATTGCAATTTAAATTGCAATATATACATACATATATATGTATATACTAGTTCTATAGTCACTGTGCAATAGATTTTAAATCTGATGGAGCATTTCCACATGACACCATCGAAAGTGAGCTCATCGAAGGAGGATGGTATGAATTTGTAGCACAACTCAATTCAGTTGCGTGTTTTAAATCAAATAAACTGCAAACAATAAGCAAGCTAAAGTATTTCAATCCCTTTTGAGGTCCAACAGCTTAATTTAAGGTGCCGTTTCCAGCTGTGAATGTTTTCTTCATTCACAAGTCTTTCTTGAAAGTTTTGATCTCGTTGACCTGACTTGAACAGAGAACTGCATGGGAATGAAACCAATGACTGTATGAGAAAAAAGTTAAGACAGGCTACAAGGGTCAAGTTAAAGTCATACATCTAAAAGTTAGAGTGCTTTTACTCTAAATCTTTATCTTTAAACAAACAATACATCGATGATTTATGGCTGATTTTGTGGTTCACTCCTTTTTTTTACATACTTTAAAATGTCCATGTAATATGTTGCAATGAAAACATTCATTAAATTATAATTATTTTCAAACTGGTTCTATTCTCAATCCTCCACAGCGAGGCCCAATCCCAAACCACCCCCTACACACTTCCTCTCCACTACCAAGTGTCACTCCTAATCGAGTTACACTTGCAGCTGTGAAGGGCACTCCTGATTAAGGTGGAGGGTATAAAAAAGAAGCCAAACAATGGGACGCCCTCGCCGCCTCACCGGAAACGTCACCATGGCAACGGTCAGACGCGCTGCTTGCACCCGCAGACTGATGAGCTGCTTTGTTTTGTCCACAGACCCTATAATCAAATAATACCCAAAACCACAAGCATGATATGAGCTGAATCTGATAGATTTGTATGCATTTAGGGATTTGTAGGTCTGCAACAAATCAACCAATGTCAGGGACAGATCAGCTATCTCCCTTTTCTGGTGATCTAACTTCACGCATTCTGCAGTTTAGTTTGAGATGTAAAGTCAGTGAGGAAAACAAGGGTGTGAGTGTTTGATCTGAAATACTTGACAATGTAGAAAGGCGGAACTGTCACACTTGTACGTTGTTTCTTCCATGCCTGTGATGCTTATATATATATAATATTATATAGATAGAATAAATTCATTACATGTAAAGTGAAAGATTTCCAGCCCTTTTTGTTTACATTTTAATGACTTCTGTTTTAACTTGTGAAAATCAGCAATCCACTTTCTCACATTAACAAACTGATTTCCTAAGATCAATTCCAAAAAACAATTTACAGTACAGAAATGTCATACTTCTGAAAAAAATATGTTCATTTGTACACTAGATACCTTTACTATGAATAACTGCATCAATACAGTGTGGCATGGAGGCAATTAGCCTGTGGCACTGCTGAGGCGTTATTGAAGCCCAGATTGCTTTGATAGCAGCTTTCAGCTCATCTGTGGAGTCTATCCCAGCTGACTCAGGGCAAAGGCAGGAGACACTCTGGACAAGTCACCAGTCTATCACAGGGCTACGCTTAGAGACAGACAACCAAGCACACTCACATTCACACCTACGGACAATTTAGAATCACCAGGTAACCTCAACATGTTTTTGGACCTTGTGGGAGGAAGCCGGAGAACCCGGAGAGAACCCACGCTGCACGGGGAGAACATGCAAACTCCACGCAGAAAGATCCTGGTCGTCATTGGACGACATGATCCCCGGTTCATGTCCCGGTGTGTGTGGACATGGGGATGGTGTTAACCACCATACAGCCCCAGTTATAAACCAAATCATCAAAATTCAAAGTCAAAAGGCATGAAATATTTCACACGTAATGAATATAGAATAAATGAAAGGAAAGCTTTCGGAATTAAATTAGAACAACAACGACAATATTCTAATTATTTGAAATGTACCTGTACATCAACCGTTATCTTGGATTCTACTATTTCATCATGCAGACGCTTTTATCCAAAGTGATGTACATCTGAGAGCAGATCCAACGCAAGCAAGGATCTAGTCAGGAGAAACCTGGATGAGTGCCATAGAACAAGTTCAAGTGTGATAGGGCTCTGACAGAGGCGCACAGTCAGTACAGGCAAACCGGGCAATTGCCAGGGGCCCCGTCGGAAAAAGGGGGCAGCCAAATAGCTATACTTTGATAGATTTTGCAGTGACAACCATGAGCCCCCTTTAACCTACACAGGCCCTATTATGGGAGTGTGGGAGGTAATCCTGTGTTGAGCTTTACAGTTCAGTCGTGCTCCTTGTTTTCATTCCAGTGATTTTTCTTTATTTCAGCAGTTTCTGTTTTGTAACTATTGTCTCACAGAGATGGGACATGTCCAGATCTAGGTAAAAAAAAAAGCATCATATGTTGCACTTGTACTATTTCAAATATATGTTTTAATCAGAAGTCAACCAGACTCTCTCTATGTGGCCGGGTTCTGCTCACTGTCACAGAGAGCGAGGAGGAGTCTGTTTATTCCATTCATCTTTGTATTCACTACATCCCACTGCTGGTACTCTGGAAAATGGCTGCTGCTTGTCTTTCACACAAGTTAACTCCTTTCTGAAACAGCTGAAAAGTTTCTATAGTATCAAAATTTTACATAAATGCTCCCACTTAGAACCAGTAAACTCTCCACATTGGGCGATCATAAGTAAATGCAGGCAGAGTGCTGCTCACAGCTGGTCCATCAAATGTTGGATAAAAACACTTTTGTTGCACTTTTTTTTTCTTTTTGTTCCACATAGTTTGGTGTTGAGTTAAGTAGCTCAGAGAAATATCTATAAATGTAGTGTTTTGGATGCAGATCAAAAAGTCATCTGGCACAAAGAGACATCAGACAAACAGAACTTACAGTTTGGAGCCCGTCGCCATCTGACGCGCCGCCGTTTGGTTCGTCCATGGCGCAGCGTACCGAGCGTAGAGCTCCCCAAGGCTGGCGACCACTTACCGGAGAGTCCCCGAGACAAAGAGCACTTAGCACCCTGCTTTCCTGCCTCTGTTTGAGAAGCTCCAACTCGCACAGACCGGCCAGGCTCGCCTCCAGTCGCTCTTTATTCCGACTGCGCTCTACTTTCATGGGCAGAGAGAACGCTGGGAACATTCCTCCGAAAGAGTCTGACAGCTCCTGGAAAGACATCCTTAATTCCCCGTTTTATTCTTCGCTGGTTCCCAACAAAGGGATGCTACATAAATCCGGTGAGGGTTTCCTTTAGTCCTCGTACTCTCTGGATACCTACAGTGAAACTATATCGGCAGCAAGCTTGTGCTTCTCGACCCACCGCTGGCGCACACGGACCCATTCCCCTCCTCTGCTGTGGAGTCTCACTGTGACAGCTGTTGGTGAAGCTTGTGAAGACATGCGACCGTTTGTTGGCTCTGCCGGATATCCGAAACCGACTGAAGCTGTTGTAGCTCCATATAGCTTAAATAAATACTGGAATCGAAATAGCATAAAAATAATCAGTAAACATCTTTATCACTGGTCGTCTTATTGGAGTCACGTGGACACATCTGGAGGCAGGCCTAGGATACATACTGTAGATTATTTGTAATTTGGGCATAGTTTATGGAGTAGTAAGAGTGCCAAATTACAAAAATAAATCTGTAAAACAATAATAAAATAAAAGCGAAAATATAAAGAAGAATAAATGAAATTTAAAAAATAAATAATGTGGCGATAAAAAGCAATATTAATCCAACAATGAATCCATAAAAGGAAAGGTTAATAAAAGTAGAAATATGATGACAAATAAATACAATAATAACAATCATTTATTTTTCATATGTTTTTTATTTATTTATATATATTTGTTTGTTTTATTATTTTTATTTTTTAATTTTAAATATTTTTAAGTTTTTTAAATTACTTTTTTCATTTGGCAATATAAAGCAATATTAATCCAACAATGAATCCATAAAAGAAAAGGTTAATAAAAGTAGAAATATGAAGACAAATAAATAAAATAATACAAATAATAATAATTTATTTTTCATATTTTTTATTTATTTAGTTTTTTTTTTAGTTTTTTTTTTAATTACTTTTTTCATTTATTTATTATTATATAATGTCGCTTTAAAAGCTGTGGAGTAGTGAGAGTGCCAAATTACAAAAATAAATCTATGAAACAATAATAAAATAAAAGTGGAAATAAAAAGAAGAAGAAATAAAATTTTAAAAAGTAAATAGTATGGTCATATAAAGCGATGTTAATCCAAAAATGATTCCACAAAAGAAAAGGCTAATAAAAGTAGAAATATGAAGCCAAATAAATAAAATAATAAGTCATAGCGCCACCTGCTGCCAACAGGAAAGAATAGTTTTACACTATAATGTGCCATTACTAGACGGTTGACCGTATTAACCTCAAATGCGGTGATGCGAGTTTTAAGACATTGACAATCACTCATGGTGAAAATTGTGAGATTTCATCGAAATTAGAAAATGCATACTATTCACAAAACAGGAAAAAGAAACAAATTAAATGTAGACCATCGCAATATAGCACTTTCTCAAAAGAGACTGGGTTTGCCCCTAAAACAATGTTCAAAGTATGCTCCATGTGCTCTATGATCATGTATATAAAATTTCACCAAAAAATCCACAAGTGTCCCCTGACTGCAGTGTGCAGTATGTAGGTGGAGTCGAGCAAGATTCTTGATTTGTTCCTTTGTGTGTTGCATTTAACAGGCAACAAATGTGATGGGATTATGAAGCACCTGTTTCAACTGAATCAAAAGCTTGAAGATTATGATTTGTGAATGTCTTCAGCAAAGACTTTTGGAAAAATGTCACATTAAACGTCTTCGCTGGTGAGAACCATAGGACACAAAACTTTTAGCAGGAAGTATAACATGATGTTGCCATGAATACATTGACTTAGACTATGGGCAGCAACTTGAGCCCTGTTTTATATTTGATTACATCCATCCATCATCTATACACCATTTAATCCTCACTAGGGTCATGGGGGGCTGGAGCCTATCCCTGCAAAGGCAGGGGACACCCTGGACAGGTCGCCAGTCTATCACAGGGCTACACTTAGAGACAGACAACCAAGCACACTCACATTCACACCTACGGACAATTTAGAATCACCAATTAACCTCAACATGTTTTTGGACTGTGTGGGAGGAAGCCGGAGAACCCGGAGAGAACCAACGCTGCACAGAGAGAACATGCAAACTCCACCCAGAAAGATCCCGGGTGTCCTCACCAGGATGTGAACCAGTGACCTTCAACCACTGAGCCACCTTGCCACCTAACTAAACTCATTGTAAAATTTGCTGATGACACGACAATGCTCGGGCTCATAAACAACAATGACGAGTCAGCTTACAGAGGTGAAGTACAACTTCTGGCATCATGGTGTGAAAACCACAGCTTGGCCATCAACATTAAAAAATACCAAGCAAATTATTGTGGGTTCTGCAAAACAAGACAGTCCATCCCTACTCTGCTCTCCATTGGGAGTGAGGTGGTGGAGTGAGTCACAAAATTTAAGTTCCTGGATGTGACATATGACTAGGAGGACCTGTCCTTGGGTATTAACACCGCCTCAGCTGCTGGAAAGGCCCAACAACGTCTCTGCTATCTGAGGAAACTGAAGAGTGCTGATCAACTCAAACCACTGTGCTACTGGTAGCACACTGATCTACGGTTTCTTCATGTGGTTCTCCAACTGCACTAAGGCTGAGCAGCAGGCCTTCAGTGAAGAAACCAGCAGGGAAAATCATCAGGACTAGTCTTCTGGAGATCAGCACCATCTGCCTGCTGTCTGCATCATGTGCACAACATCTTGCGTGATCAGCAATACCCTGCACATCATCTGTTCCACCTGCTGCCCTCTGGGAGGAGACACCGGTCCATCCGTGCCAGAACCATCAGTCTGGCCCAGAGCCTGTATACTCAGGCAGAGGCGCTACTGAATGAACAGCCCCCTATCCATCATCACACACCACACCACTGCAGTAAATGTGAACTAGATCTTGCATTGCTTTCACACAACACCCCACTCATCTCAGTTTACTGCCCCAACCCCTCTACCCTACTTTTTTATGTGTGTTCTTTGTTGTCTTGCTGTGCTAAATAGTACACAGTGCACATCTTTGACCTATTTTTGATATCTGGGAGGTACGTTTTAATCTTTTACTAAGATGCTGAGATGCTATCTCATTGGTATTTATAACTGTGTTATTATGACAATGACAACGCATTGAATTGAATTGAATATTTTGAAATTTAAATCAGACAGTGCCACCCCCAGTGTTGTGTTTTTGCTGAAAGCATATCAAATGCAACACATAAAGAAGTTAGTAATTCCCTGGTCACACAAAAAAACAAGGACACACAAAATATCAAAATCCAATTTGATCCGTGCCGCAAGAAAAAAAAAAATACAAAAAACCCCACAAAACTGTGTGCATTCATCCTAGTTTCCTCTCCTCAAATGAAAATCAGAAAATGCAAAACACAGCTTTAAAAAAAAATCTTAAAAAAGGTAGTTTTAAAAGTCAGTTTAATAAAAGATGTTATTAAAGCATTTTCTGACAAAAAGCAGAATTTATTTCATTTGTTTCATTTGCAAGTTTAATTTATATTTATCAGGAACCCTCCCTTAATCCAGTTTTAATAACAACAGCTACAAGATGGACAGTTCAGTTATAGTTCGGCTGTGTTTGTCTATAAGTACAGAGTGGCTCACGCAGAATACTGCAAGACATCAGTAGTCTGCTTACAAAGTACGGGGCAATATCCTCACTCATTTATCAAACTTAATAGCCTCTCCACACCCATGTAATTTCTCAAACTCAACACTGGCTGCAAAATGAATGTACACCCTAATATATCACATCCAATTAATGATTACTAACAGTAATTCTATGGCCAAATAAAGAGCCTAAGTTGTACAGCACAATAGCACATCTCGAGGATCGATTATGAACATTGGATAGTGGTGTGTTATCGGCTTGAAAGGCAATAACACAGTCTGTTGCATTGTCATTAATAAATGTCATCATATGAAGACAAGGTAATGAAAGAAACCACCCCATATTGTGTATGTTATTGTATTATAGTGAATAAAAAATGTACCTGTTGTAATACCTGTCTCTAAAAAAAACATTATTGTACCAAAACACACATGACCTTTCACCAGTAGGTTTTTCCTCTTCATCCACAGCATCACAGAACCACAGTCCTTTAAGGATTTTGCATTCATCCCAATTGCATTAGGATTTAATTTAATCATTTAAATGTTTTCAGTTTGCGCTATTGCGTTAAACATGCCGCTGAACTACATACTGCAAGAGGAGCTTCTGAAAAAGTCTCACACACTTCTGTTAAATCTTATGGAACCTTGACATTTCAGGAATGAACAGTGTGAACATGAAATGTGCTGTACGAGTTTACGCTTTAGTTACTGAAAATGGGGCATTGTGCACATCTACACATGGGCTCATGTATCATGTATATCCTTGGCACAGAGGAATCTGTGACAAAAGGATTAGAGTGTGTGCAGCAGGTACTTGAGGATATATGAAGTATTTACATAAGGTCGGTTTATACAATCAGAGCCATTTATCCTATTTATATACTGTACAATCCTAGAGTTAAACTACTTTCATTAGTTTAGTCATCGGTGCAGGTATTTTAATTTGCAACATGTGTAAAGTGGTGTACTGTGTGTAGCAAGGTGTTAAAGGAGTTAAACTGCTGAAAGTGTCCATCAGACTGTGAATGGTGAGAATCTATTTAAATGACATGAATTAATGCTTATCAGAGTCAAACGCTTGGGTTCAGCTGGTTTTCGTTTCCTGAGGCTGCCTTGGTCAGTTCCTCTGTGAATACAGTTTTCTATCCATCTCTTTTACACAGTCTGGAAGGCCTTGGTTTGAGCAGGGATCATAACGGGAGTGGCGCCCATGCGGGTCAGGTTCCCAGGACTCAGCTTAGGTGGTGGGCTGGGCTTGGAGTTGGAGGTAGATGTGGTGCTGGGTTTAGAACAGGGTTCTGGAATCTTGGGAACTGTCCGAATGTAGGCAGGTGGAGACTGGGGGAAGGTGGAGGCTTGGCAGCTTTCTTTGAGGGCTGCCACAGCAGGAACACAGGCTCGCTGGCCTCTGGGCCCCATGTTGTGCATCATGGACTGGGTGGAGGAGGTGCCTGAGCGAGAGCTTCCCGAACGGGATGAGGAGAGTGAGTTGGGCTTCACCAGGCTGGCTTTTGGAGCCTCTGCATCCTCCCTGAAATCAGTAGATGGTTGCATTATTTAAGAGTGCCTTGAAATGAACGTACTAGCAGATGAAGACAAACTACTTGATAAATTACACAACATACAGCCAAGTTTGGGCTTAGAAGAAGTTAGTCTTAAGTTATATTCAGTAAGCAATGTTGTCATTACATAGTTGGACACAAAAGTACAATGCCTATAAAAAAAAAGTATTTGCCCCCTCAGGAGGGAATATAGCAGATATAAGTTTGGTGACCAATGGCCCATGGCTATAATTAGGTGGTGTGGAAACCCTCAGTTGAAAGCCATTTACCATGTCCCAATTCAGAGGCTGCATACTTCACTTAAATTAGTAATTAGCAGGCCACCAAGACATCTATGAATCCTCGTAAGGAGTTGCAAGCTTATGCAGCTGAAATGACAGAAGCTGTACATCCAAGAACTGTTGCTGTGGTTCTTCATTGGTCAAAGCTTTCCTGGAAAGTGGCAAGAGATAGCCACTGTTTAAAAAAAAAAAAAAAGAAGAAGCTCATATTAAATCTCAACCAGAATTTGCCAGAAGGCATGTAAGAGACTCTGAAGTCAACTGGAAGAACATTCTTCAGTCTGATGTGACCAAAATTGAGCCTTTTGACCATCAGACTATTGCATTTTAATCGTAATTTTACTCGCGCAGGTTAACATTTTTATGTCTCCTGCATCCCAGGTAAGATTGGGGACAGAGAATCTGAGTGAGCTATATTCAAAGCTTACATTGCCAAAGCAGCTGTTAAGAGCAGCGGTCAGAGGGTCAAAGGTGCCTGTTGTGGTGGCAACCTGAAAACCCACTGGTGGATTGCAGTAAAGGAGGCCATCAGGTCAGGCTAAAGAAAAATGCCTTCATGGCTTGGTGCCTCGGGGGTCTCTTGAAGCAACAGACAGTTACCAGGGAGCCAAAAGTGCTGCAGCTGTGGCAGTTCTGTGAGCAAAAACTGTGTTGAGGGAAGAGTTCAGAGAGGCTATGGAGAAGGGCTTTTAGCTGGCCTTGAGGAGGCTCTAGCAACCGATTTGACTCCTTAGGAATGGAAGGCAGGGCTTGTCCCAGGCTGTGTACAGCTGGGTACATCTGGCCTGGGAATGCCTTGGGATCCCCTAGGAGAACCTGGAAAGCATGGCTGGGAAGAGGGACATCTGGAATGAACTGCTTCACCTGTAGCCTCAGCAACCCGACCGCAGATAAGTGGAAGAAAACAGATGGAATGGATGTATGTAGCTTCCCATTAGAGAATTGTTGAGATCAGACAAAGAATGATACTGCTCACATCCTCAACTATACCTTGATGATATTAGTGCAAAGTGAATAGGCAGTCATAGACAATAATTTTCTGATTATGGTACCATATAAATGAACACATTTTGATTATGCCTTTTCTTTACAGTGTGAGTATAACAGTTCATGTTGTGATTATTATTAGTTATGAATGGTCATGACTGGGAGACAAAGTTTGTCTCTACTGTCTACCTGATTTCATTTGGGGTCTCTTCTTCTTCATATTTCTTCATCTCCTTTTTGCGGAACGCCGACCAGACGATGAGGATGATAAGGAGGACGCCAAAGGACACACCAACTACTGCCCCTGCTACCATGCCCATTCCCCTGACGTCTACAAACCACGAAGATGACAAAGCACACATACACAAGCAGTTGTTTAAGAAAGAGCATGTGGACACTGAAGTTAAAAGTTGCCTTATTTTAGAATTGGGAAATAAAACATTTATTATTATAGTTAGTAATGGTTTTCTGCACATTTTCACAAGTTGTACCTCACATCCAATAAATTATGCATGAAATACTTTTATTTGCAGACTAACATTCTGTCTTTACAGGTCTTGGAGCTTGGTATTACATTAGGTGTCCATCCATCCATTATCTATACACCACCTAATCCTCACTAGGGTCGCGGGGGGCTGGAGCTTATCCCAGCTGATGTAGGATGAAGGTAGGGGACACTCTGGACAGGTCACCAGTCTATCACAAGGCTACACTTAGAGGCAGAAACCAAGCACACTCATGGACAATTTAGAATCACCAGTTAATCCTGTGAAGGCTGTATGTGTACGTTTCCTTTTTTTTTTTTTTGCTATTATTTCACTTCTGCAATGCCATTTTTTTCAGGTAGACTAACATATCATTGCAGCAAACCTCTAGACATAGGAAGGTTCATTGCAAACAAGTTTTCTAGCTTATTTCAATTTGCATTTTACTGCTGCTGTGTGAGCATGTGACAAATAAAAACTCTTGAATCTTGTAAGTGGGAAAAGCAGTTTCAGACTCATCAAATGGATAGCAACAGCAGGGCCATGCTGTCAGCTATCCTGTGAAGGGAGAGGGCCACAGAGGTTAGAGACGCTGACTTGGATTAAGATGTGCTTCTCATAGAGAGCTTTGGGAATTTACTTGATTACCCAGTCTGACAGCTTCAGGTTGAACATTATCATTCTGGACAAAGTTCAAACCAGGAGAAACAACCTATCCATTGTGACCTCTGTTTATAATCCACTGGGTATCTTGGCACCAGTAGTCATACCAGCAAAGAAAAGTGTGCAAGAGTTTTGCAGATTGCAGCTAGACTGCGGTGTTCTGAGACCTGATAAGTTTGCTTGTGAGTAGTCTGTGTGAAGGTCAGAGCTTCATCAGCTAATGGACATTAGTGTCCCTTGGTGTTTCAAACCTGCTGGCTTTAGTCAAGCAGTACTACGCCAGCTGCATCATTTGCCGACACTAATGAAGACAGTTATGAGACTGATTTACCACACGCAGACTGTGGGTTTAAGTCTGCCACCCACAACTTCTGGGCAGAAGATTTGGATTGTACAGTAAGGAAGCTTTGCTAAGTTTTTTGTTTGTTTGTTTTTTTTCCCCTAACGCAGAATGATAGAGAACAGTACCAACAAAGTCTACTGTGCATTTGTCCATGCGAGTGTTTCTGCCAAAGCTAAGGATTACTCTTCACATGGAACTCACTGCAGCCACAATGGCTGTTCACAGATTTTGAGATTGGAACTGCAGCTGCAAGTTAGGAGTCGGTGTTCTGGTCAGACAGCACAACTGGGTGGAAGTTTAAAAGAGACAGAACAAACAAGTTCCGCACTGTTTTTGTGAACCAAATGGAGACATGGCAATAACTCACTGAACCCTGCAGACATGTCAAGGGGACAATACAGAGAAACTCATCCAAAGCTACACTTAGTTACAGAGGCCAGAATTTCTCCGTAAGCCTCTAGAAGAGTGGCCCAAGAATGTGGCTCATCTGGGCGACCTCGCCCAAGAGGACCCAGAGGCAAAGTAAACTGTGGTGAAAGTAGCTAAAACAGCAGGTGATTTAATACTGGAGTTCATGCAATAGTTCTTGTCCTGGATTTGCCTTAATAAGGCAGTCACTCGGATGCTTAAGATTAAGAGTACTCTGGAGAGCCTGAGGAACCAGTTGAATGCTACTAAGTCTTCATCCAAGACCAATACGGACATCATAAACTCAATCTCTTGTGGACTATTTCAGCCCACTTGAAGTAACACATGAAAGAAGTATTGTAATAAGGTATGGCACCATTTTTACATCCCTGGCAATCCATTCCAATACGCTCCACCTCCTGGTTCACCTTCACTAAAAGTTCATGTGTGTTCTTTGTGCTTTACTTTAGTCTTTAGATGTTTTGGAATTTGTTTTTATGGAACCTGTTTGTCCATCTATCTGTCTTTGATGAAACCTATAGAACTGAACAAAGTTACTTTTAATTAATTCCATCTAGCTCTCTGCTGTATGTGTTGCTGTTCTGTGTTTGCATTTGTGTCTTCCTTTCTGAATTACACAGAACGGTACAAACTGACCACAATGGACCGAGCAGACAGATATTTTTTAGCGCAGACTGGTGGCACTTTCATTTTTGGAGAGGGCTGTGGCCTACAAGCCTAGGCTTCTATCTAAGTATAAGCCAGTCTTCAGGAGTAGACATCGACTCTACACTAAGACAGCAATTAAGTTGGTTGATGTCTCCCATGTTCCTGAGTCTAAGTTGCCTGGTGACATCACTGTGACATCTCTGTTCCTGTTTGAGTGGCCTGGCATCTCTCCCGTTCCTGAGTCTGAGTCACCTGACATTCAGCCTTTCCCTTCGTCTGACTTGGCCGTCACAAAGAGCACCCCTGAGTCAGCCAACATCTCCTCAGCCCCTGGGTCAACTGATGCTGAGAATGTATTGAGTCAACCTGTGGCTCTCCTTCTCTCGAGTTTGGTAATGTTCCATCTGATGCCATGCTAGCTTCAAAGATAACTAACACCCTGCCTTATCCTTGGTCAAATGACATCCTGGCCAGCATCAAATCTGATCTAGCATAATCCCTTCTATCTGACCTTATTATTATTAGTAGTAAATTACTAGAGCAACCCACTGAATCTTTTTTTAATAAATCAAATCAAATAAATGTTAGCACTAAAATGTTCCTGAAAGGGTAATTAAAAGTGGTAGAACACCAGTGCACTGATTATTTCTGCCTCTAAAACATTGCTTTTAGCGAGACATGCATTGTTACTTTGGTTAATTAATGGTTTCAGATAGGACTGTAGGCAGCGTGTGAGCAAATCATTTGTGGGTGAGATTTACAATGCTATAAATGACAAATTGCAGATTTTGTGCCTATGCATTGTTAGCAAGGATTATCCACTCACAGTGCATCTTGACCTCCACCGTGCAGCTGTCTTCTCCCACATCATTGCTGGCTGTGCATTTATATACTCCAGTGTTGTCCTTAGTTAAGTTCCTCAGTGTCACAATCTCAGGGTTTTTCAAATCTGAAGTACCAAGAAAGACAAAACAGGGTGCAAATGAGTATTCTTGTCTTACATTATGGTTTACAACAGAGTAAGTTTGTACAATATTACATGTTTGTACAGTTGTGTTAACAGAAATTTACAAACCACTTGAAGAAGTTTGGTGTTTTTAAAATATCAAATATTTCTGACAAATTCTTTATGTCTGGTGAAACTGAGTTTTCTTATGTAGGAAGTGAAGAAGAACATAGATGAATTGGAACAGACAGAAACCCTGTCTAGCTTATGACAGCAGACAGCCGGAGTGAGTGCAAAAAAGCATAACATTCAAAAGGGTGAAATATGACCACACAGTCCAACATCTCTTGAACTGAATTCTTGTCCACCTGAGCAGAATGACAAAGTATTTTGCTTACAGAGCTGATAAAGGAAAATACCAAAATAATAAATCACAACACCATTGGAAAGTGTGGTGACACACTGCTTAGTATCCTTTCTTCTCAAAGTCATCAAAGAAAAAGAAACCGACAGGGTCTCACCAGCATTGTGTCAGCGCTGGAGATTGGTCAGATTGCACCCATCATATTCTGCTACAGGGGGAAAATAACACTCTGCCTTATTTGTATTTCTTTACACCAGCTCCAATAGTCTTGGGCAGTGTGAAGCTCCAGATGCCATGACGGTTACTTGCAGACTTTGGTAACAGCGATATTCATTTAGTAGAAGTGGAGGAAAATGCCATGTGGAATGCAAAGAGAAAATGGCAGGCTTACACCTACAATCTTTGTCCGGTGAGTCACACTCTTTAAAGGCAAACAAATTCTTCAGTGTGTAAGCATATTTACCTATGAGGGTCAGGGGAGGCAGCTTGCCAACGTACTTGCCCTTGTCCAGTACTCTTTCCCATTTGTAGTAAATGGGATCAGAACCATCAGCAGACTTGCAGCTCATTTTAACATCACCACCCTCCAACAGTTTGCCTTCCATCCAGCACCGTGGCTTGGATGGCTTCACTGTGGATACACAATCAGACACAAACACATATATCCTTAGATGTTACTTCATCACCCACTTTTTCAAACTAAGATTGATGCTCCCAAGTGGACAGCATTAGTGAATGCGTGTCTACAAAACTTGCAACAGCGACTACAGGCAGGACGTTTCACCTACATCTACACAATTTGGTAGCCGTATGTAGCACATCATGGCGCACAAAAAAGGCGCCATACCCTAAATCCAACAGGAAGTCTGCCATTCTGATTTGCTTGTGAGATTTTTGCTTATTTTTCATCATTTTCAAGAGCGAACTCCTTATAGGGGATACCTCCAAGAGACTTACAATTTGGCCGATACATACAAATGGCTCTAATGATGAAAAGTTATCAAAATCTTCCGCAAAGGTCAAAGGGCCTGAAGTTTGATCATTCGCCATTAAAGAGGAAGCACTATCTAACTACCCTGTACATGCTGCAGTCTGCCTCAAACTTTCCATGTTTGATCAGTGTCCTGCCCTGATCACATCCACATGCCAATAACCATTCACAGCTATGACACCACCTGCTGGCAACAGGAAATGACTTGTTTATGAGCCTCAAATGGAATGACATAAGCCTTAAAAAGTCGATGATGACTCATGTAGAAAACTGTCTACTTCCAATTCTACAGGATCCTCACAAGTCCTCTCCCTGTCTGTGTTTTCTCTAAGTAAACCAAAATGCTGTCTGCCACTTACCCAGCACTATGAGGCTGATGGTGCTCCAGTGGTATTGTGCACCATACTTAACTTTGCAGCTGTACTCTCCTGAGTCTGTCATGGTTAAGTCAGTGATCCACAGGGATGCATCACCTTTTAAGAAATCTCCAGCGAAAGCTACACGCCCACGTCCTGCTTCATTGGGGTCAAACACCCGTCCAGCAAAGTAGGTAATCACCTGATGGGAGAAGTAAAACAGGTGGGTGGGTTTGCAATGGGGTAAACAAGGTAGGACACAGACAGTAAATGCAACCATGTGAACCTTCACTATAACAGCTAGCAATTATACTCATACAAAGAGCCAGAGAATACCTCAATAAGACAAATGCATATATTTAAATTGTGTTTTTGATGATTGTTACAGTGCTGTGAAAAAGTATTTGCTCCCTTATGATGACGTGACATTGAAGAGACGTGTCAGCCAACACAGTCCAACAATGTTCAGACTCATCAGCATCTTGGAGTGAATCTCATCCACACCCTGCACGTTGCCACTGAGGAGTTTCTTGACCACCTCGTCAATTTCTATCACAGATATGGGCGAAGATTCCCCCAAATCTTCAGGCTCTGCCTCCTCAGCAGAGAACATGTCAACCTGGTTAAGGAGATCCTCAAAGTGCTCTTTCCACCACCCGACAATGTCCCCTGTCAGTAGTTCTCCCCGCTGACTGTACACAGCCTGGGGCAAGCCCTGCCTCCTCTTCCTGAGGCGTCGAGAGCCACAACTTCCTTGAGGCCAACCAAAACTTCTTCTCCATAGCCTCTCTTAAACTCCTCACACACCCAAATTTTAACTTCCACAAATGCAGCCCTTTTGGCCGATTGGTACCTGTCTGCTGCTTCAGCAGACCTGAGCCAACCAGTCCTGAAAAGCCTCCTTCACTGTTTTTAGGTTGGCGCTGTGAAAGGGACCAGTTACCTTATGCAGCTCCAAACAGCTGCTTCAGCAATGGAGGCTTTAAACATGGCCTACTCAGATTCTATATCCCCAACCTGCAGGAGAAACTCTCCTGGAGGTGGGAGCTGAAAACCACCACACCTCATCACACATTCCCAGTTTAAACTCACAACATTTTTAGCTTTACCAGGTCTGTCCAGTAGCATATCCAACTCACCACCAGGTGGTGATCAGTTGACAGCTCTGCTCCTCTCTTCACCCGAATATCTGAGACATACGGCCCCAGGTCTGATGACACAGCTACAAAATTGATGACCAAACAGTTCCATTTTAGTTCCATCAGACCACAGGACATGTCTCCACAAATGAAGGTCTTTGTCCCTGTGTGCATTTGCAAATTGTAATCTGGCTCTTTTATGTTGCTTTTGGAGTAATGTCTTCTTCCTCTCCAAGTATCCTTTCAGCCCATATCGGTACAGGACTGGTTTCACTGTGGATGATGACTCTCTCTTGTGTTACTGTCCATTCTCAAAAAAAAATTTAATTCTTGTATTGAGAGACACTCACCACTCTCTGCCTGTTGGTTGGCTTGAGAAGCAGCCACTCAATATCCAGTGCAGGGTCATCACCAACCCAAAACTGATGGTGGCAGGGCAACGTGGCATTGTCTCCAACAACCCTCTTCATCTCTGTCTGGGCACGTGTCATCAGCACACCCAGCTGAACTGTAGAGAAACAAATTATTTCAAGACAACTGTTCACTTCGTCAGATATCAAATACAAATAGAGTTGTAGAGTTCCAAGTAGAATTCAACCACTTCACTATTGAAAGATGGCCATGTTTAAAAGTGACAAGGGATTTTACTTGACTTTTAATCCACTCTGGAGATTTGCAGATCTATGGCATTTAACATTCTGAATAAGTTGTGAACTTTCCAACATCATTACCTACAAGTGCATAAGTGCTTGGTTTGTCTGCAGGGGATGGCAGACTGCATGCACATGGTTTCAGGAAGTGATGAAAACTGACTTAGAGGTCAGCTTTGTGGCAGCAATTCTGGCTTTACAGCACAATGCAGTTCTGTGCAATTTGTTTTAATCAAACTATAGTCACCAAGAAGATGACTTCCTCACATGGTAAATGCAGCTGGATGCAAATCAAATCACTCTTAGACTGTAGGGTTAAAAACAAAACTCATGAGGAGCTCTTGAAGGAAACCTTTGGTGTTGTCAGCTAAAGATTTCATCACAACAATAATAAGACATGCACATTTGATATGGCACTTGATACTTTTTTTGTCACTATCTATGTCATCCTATTGCAATTTTGAAGTAAATCTAATACTGCATGCTACAGAAATCGTATTTGCCAGTACAAATTCAATTTTTTATTACATCTAGCCACAAACCTTTCGTCCAAAGGGCCTTTTCTTTGTGTGGCGAGGTTAGACCAAGGGGGAGTGGGACATAGGAGAGAATAATTAGTGAGCTGTACCAGTCTCTAAAGAACCCCGACAACACCACCTGGGGATTCTCACCCCAGGAAATACAAGTTAAATGTAAACTAACACAATAGTCACACAAGTTACACAAGTTTGTTCGCTGAAAGAAGACAAAGACGTGGTTCAAATCCAAAGAAACACTGGTCACTGATCACTTCTTCTCCCACTCCACTACAAACAGCAGCACACACCAGCTCCACCCACAGTCACCTGAAGCAGTCTCACCCCAGCACTGCTTCTCACAGGAGAAACATCCCAGTAATCATCACTACAAGACATCCATGGCCCAACATATCCACTAATCATAGAAATAATGGGAAGAGTAGGACGTGAGAGCACACGAACCAGAGGATCCCCAGAAACAGCCCAATCAGGTGCAGCCACACAGCGTTTTTAGTCATCCAGTCACTGGTTGTTAGAATAATTCTATGTTATGATCCAGTGATCTTTGTGAAAAGTCTATCAGAATGCTGTAAATTACCTCTATTGTACTTTGTGAGTGTGAGATAAGGACAAGATGTTCTTAGCGGGTATTCAAAACACCATGAGAACCCATTTGCGGGAGGTTGTTTTCTGTTTTCTGTTTTCTGCTTTCTGTTCACTGTCTGTATGTAAGAACAAATGCGTCATGCTTTCAGTCAGTCACTTGTTCAGACTTTGTACTGTTCATATTGGCTCCTTGCTGCAAGTAAAACATTGCTTTGACTTGAGAGACGACTCTGTGCGCTGATTTGGAGCAGTTAGGACTCCACTGAAGACTTTTCTTAACACTGGTAATACTGACACACTAACGGTCAACTTTCCAGTGCTCTGAATTCCAGTGTAACCCGGAGAGTTACCTCTTCCCACAACTAAACGCCAGATTTGAGACAACAAGTCTCCCTGACCGATGAGGCAGAAGGAGATAGGTGTTAGTGATAACAAGCTAAACAAGAATATGAACCTTTACTGATATTTTTTTTTAAAAATCACAACACATTGATCCCAAAGATTCACAGTGGATTTAATCTCAATGATTTCTGTTAGAATCTGTTACTGTTGTTCAAAATCCAAGTTTACCACAGTTCCTTAGCTGTACGAGCAAACAGATATCAAAACCTTTTCCAGCCAGTCATCAAGTAGGAGATGAGTGTTTGATATAGAAAACTGAAATGGGGTAAAATATTAAAACCTTAAGTAAAACATTTGCATTTACATTTTTAATCTATCCATTATCTATACACCGCCTAATCCTCACTAGGGTCGCGGGGGGGCTGGAGTCTATCCCAGCTGACTCAGGGTGAAGGCAGGAGACACCCTGGACAGTTCGCCAGTCTATCACAGGGCTACACTTAGAGACAGACAACCAAGCACACTCACTTTCACACCTACTAATTAACCAATCACCAATTAATCTCTTAACCTTTTGGACTGTGTGGGAGAAAGCCAGAGAACCTGGAGAGAACCCACACTGCATTGGGAGAACATATAAACGCCACGCAGAAAGATCCCGAGTGTCCTCACCGGGATGCGAACCAGCGACTTTCTTGCTGCGAGGCAACGGTGCTAACTACCGCTCTGCTGTTGAGTTTGAGCCAATCCTATTTGTGACACCATTTACTTTATGAACCTGATACAAATCAAATCTGGCCCAGTCTGATGTTGGCCTTGGCTGTAATGTTTTTTTTTCTTATTGTAAACATTGTTCTTTTAATGTAAAGACTTACAAGACTTAAAGCAGTCTAATGCTCATAGTAAATGTCTTTGTTTTCGAACAGGGCTACATAAGTTGAACTTTTGATAAAGCAGCACCCTCTTGTGCCAAAAAAGAAGTCAACACAGAAGTACTAAAAACAGCAGTTCCCCATTCAAGGCTGGTTTCAAAAAACAGGTCAGTTCCCACTGATGCTAAAATGCCTGACGTTACAGCAGAATTCATCACAACTTGGTATAACAAACAGTTTTAAGTCTTTACAAACTTAATAAACCACAAGCATACTGACCTGCAGTAGCTGTGTGTGGTTTGCCAGCTACACAGAAACAGGGAGGGTCATCATCACCTCTCAGAAAATCATTGGCTGCCCTCTCCCCTCCCTGGAAGAACTGTACATGTCTCACTGCTTAAATACAGTCAGGAGCATTTTAAAAGACCCACCCCACCCAGACAGACTCTGTTTGAACTGCTACCTTCAGGCAGAAGCTTCAGGATAATAAAAACACAAACAGACTAAAAAGCTGTTCTTACCCAAAAGCTGTAAATGCACTTAACACTGCCTAAACGTCAGTGTGCAATATCAACTGTCTTGTATGTGTGGTGTGTTGTGTTTTTCTTTTCTTCCTTTTAGGAATATTTCTTTCTTTTTTTTAAGAAAAAAACCCCTATCTTTCTATAGTTAGTTTTAGAAGCATTTTTTTTCTTGACTTGTTCAGTTTATTTATATACCTCAGACTTGGTGCGTTTTGCTGTTTTGCACTTGAAAAAAGTTTGCATATAATGTCGTTGTGCATGTATAATGATAATAAAGATATTCTATTCTACTCTATTCTATTGACACCACGGAGGGTTCATCAATGCTTTTGATACATTTGCATACATCCATGAAAGAAATGTTTTGTTGTGGGACAAAACTTGCTTTGCGAGGAAAAAGCGAAGTCCTCTACTTGTTCTTTGTGTTGAAACATGACAGGAAAAAGTGGTAAGAATAGAGGGGGCTAAGGAAAGGCTCAATCAACAGCTGACAGCCCTGAAATGACCTTTGATTATTACTGACCTGTGAAGCATTAACTATTAAAACCCCTTTTTCCTTACACATACACACAAGCTACAGATGTGAATGGAAAAATACGACTTGAGACATAAATCATGCAACTAAAAAAAACAGACCTTCATTTACCTTTGTAGGAAAAGCATTGTCCTTTTGAAACCTTAACAATAAGAACCTCTGTCAGGGACCTTTTTGTGTTTCTGTGACCTCTTTGACCTGGTTGTATTTAATGCGTCTTCAATAATTATGTGATCTGGCAGCAGTGCCCTGCTGTAAGGTCTGCTTAGCTTACTTTTAATGAGGACTGTCATGACATGTCAGCAGCAAACTGACGTCACCATCATCACTGCCATCATCGCCGCTGTTGTGTCCCCATCGGTGCAGCAAACTTAGTCACAGCCTTGTCACTGTCTTGTCACGCAACCCAATAAGAATTTGTCCTTGGTCAGGGGTTGCAAGATGGAGACTGCCGCCTTTGATGGCATGATAGGCATGACAAGCCTGCAGTCAGCTTTATTAATAACAATAGTGGAAAATAATCCTACAAATTCAACTTTCATAATTGGACGGAATTTCATCAAATTTTTCAGTAATTAAGCAATTTAAATGATTTGAATGAGCTCAAAAAATAATTGAGAGCAAGCATAATTTACTTAAGTCCATTTAAAATGGATTTAACTGAAATTACTAATACAAATACAGGCTAGAAAAGAAGAGCCCCCATTTTCAAGAGCACAGGTGCTAGTGCTGTTGGAGCTGGAGCTGTACTCCTGCAAGAGGATCTCCAGGGCATCGACCATCCTGTAGGCTACTTTTCAAGGAAGTTTGACAAACATTAACTCAGGGCCTCAACTATTGAAAAAGAAATCCTTGCAATGTTGTATGCTCTACAACATTTTGAAGTCTACTTTGCTTGGCCATGGTCATTGTGTCCTTATGCAAGACACTTCACCCACCTTGCCTGGTGTGAATGCGTATGAATGGATTGTCTGAGGGGCAGGATGGCAGCCACGCCTCTGTCAGTCTGCCCCAGGGCGGCTGTGGCTACAATTGTAGATACCACCACCAGAATGAATGTGTGTGAATGAATAATTGACAGTGTATGCGCTTTGAGTTACTCCTTGACTTAGAAAAGCGCTATATAAATCTGATTTATTATTATTATTATTATTATTATTATTATTATTATTATTGTAGAAGAAGCTTCTTGGATGAGAGGGGAAATGTCTTCAAGAATCAAAAAGAAAAGTCCAGTTGCTTTTTACTGAAGCTCCTAGGACAACCATTATCTGGATGACTGAGAATCGATACTGACATGTTTCAGGTCTGTCAACATCATGTACCCCCACGCAGACGACCCAAACAGTGTAGATCAAGCCCTGGCCCCAGCTGTTGCATAACATGGCAACCTATTTATCAGAATAAAGCTAAAAATGGGGCAGATCTGAAATGTGTTACCTGAGTACCTACTACCTATCTATGCACTTTATATTTTTTTATTTAATGTTGTGGTTAAACACACCTGATAGACACTTAGCCATTAACATAGACTGTGTATAAATGATGGATGAGCTGTCAACTCAGAAAAATAAATGGTAAATGGACTGCACTAATATAGCACTTTTCTACCTTAGCGGCACTCAAAGCGCTTTACAATGTAGTTCTCATTCACACATTCACACACATTCATACACCAATGCCGACAGAGCAGCTATGCCTGCCATTGGGAGCAACTTCGGGTCCAGTGTCTTGCCCAAGCACATTTCGACTGTGGACAACCGCTCTACCACCTGAGCCACAGCCACCCTGTGTGGAAGTGAAGCCAATGCCAAGGGGCCTCAAAATGTAAAACTACTGAAGCCCACAAGAAGTTTACTCCAAAAAATCTCAGACCCCAATGACTGAAGCAGAACCAGGGCAGTGCGGCCAGCGGGACTGCAGGACAGGAGAACACACAGGTTAGTTATTCACTACTTCGAACAACAATATGCTGAGGCCTGATCACTCAACTACTTAAGCTGAAGTTACAGTCTAGCAGGGAGTGGACTGTGAAACTGGCTTTTATGGTTGGAGAGGAGGTGACCAGAGTGCTGAGCCACAGCTGCCCGGAGTTAGTGCTGATGAAATGATTACGATTAATGACAGCAGGGAGCAGCACAGGAGAGTGAGCGAGAGCAGAGAGGAGAGAGAGGGAGAAAGAGGGAGGTCAGGTGGGGGCAGATGCAGGGGGCCCTGACACCTGGAGTCTAACACACTTTCCCAGCCTTCTCTGCCACGCCACCATGCACTCCTGGAAGGATTCTTCTGTCATCACAGCCATCTTGATGGTTTTGATCGTCCACGTCTTCAAAACCCCTTGATGACCCCTTGAGCTTGGGGAAGAGGAAACAATCTCACGGAGCCAGGTGGGGTGAGTAGGGAGGTTGCTCCAGCACGGCGATGTTCTTCTCAGCCAGGAACTGTGGGATGCTCAGGGCATTGTGAGCAGGCGCGTTGTCATGGTGAAGCAGCCATGACTTGTCCTGCCACAACTCTCGCCTCTTCTCACGCACTAAACGAAGCAAACAGGATCGCTTTGTAGACGTGCTGGTTGATCGTCTGGCCTTCTGGCAAGAACTTGCAGCCACAATGAACAATCCTGTGAGCCTGAGCTCAGGGAACAGAAACCCTCAATTTCAGATACTCCTCAGTTTCAGATTTTCTTACGGCAGGAGTGTAGCAACAGTCATGTGTGAAAAGACAGCCAATGGTGAAGCCGCTCAACTCATAACTGGTGATTTGTTTGTATTTTCAGTGCTTGTATTTGAATATGTAGACTTTTCAAGTACAAATACCTTTGTGCGCATTGACAACTTCTTTTACACATTGACAAATCTCACTTTGGACACATAGCAAAAAGTTGAAAAAGGTTCAGTGGCTGCAGAGAGCTGAGATCACAGTTAGATACTCCAGGGGAATTACGTCGAAGGGGAAAACTTGTAGTTGGGTTTGAAATATATCTTTTGTGACACCAGTCCTGGAACCTTTCTGACACACCTCGTGTACATATATATATATTTTAAACAGTGTTTGTGAAAAATTGCTTTCACTATCACCTTTAGTAATTGCTAAATTGCTGCTGTAACACTGCAACTTCCCTGTACTTTATTGCAATCAATAATAAATAATATTCCAACAGACATTTTACACTCACCTCTGTGTCATCGAACTGCCAACAACAATATGGAGATAAAACTCATTGTTTTTGTCTTAGGCTTCGACAAGTCATTTGATATAACAGAAACACCCATTATATCCATCCATTTACAACACATTATCCTCCGTAGGGTCACGGGGAGGCTGGAGCCTATCCCAGCTGACTTAGGGTGAAGGTAGGGTTCATCCTGGAGAGGTCACACAGAGAGACAGACAACCAAGCACACTCACATTTACACCTACAGACAATTTAGAATCACCAAATGACCTCAACATGATTTTGGACTGTGGGAGGAAACCAGAGCACCTCGTGAGAACCCATGCATGCATGTGTCAACGCTGGAAGGCAGCAAGACAAAGTCACTGCTGTGGAAATAATATCCTCTCTATAATTTAAAACTGTGCTTTAATTGGAATGATCAGAGACATAGCATAAGATTCATGAGTTCAGGGGGAAGGAGCAGGGGGAGGGAGGCAGTGATGGCTGGGAGTTGAGAAGCTGAACAGCCCTGGGAACAAAGGTTGCTGTCCTCCTCTGAGTCCTGCATCCAGGACAGTGGAGCTGACGTCCTGAGGGGAGCCACTCAAAAATGCTTGAACAGAGCATGTGAGGCGTCCTGGAGGATCTTGCCCACTGTCTTCAGTGTCTGCTGCTAACACAGGGCCCCAATGATTTCAGAGCAGACCTTGACAGCACCCTCTGGGCAGTTCCTGTTTTGCAGGCTGATAGAGTGAACCCGGCAGTTATAGAGAGTCATCGGTATGGAGGATGAATAGCAGAAATGAGAGGACGCAGCCCTGAGGGGAGCTGGTCGAGGTGAAGGAGAGGTCAGAGGTGTTATTGACCAGCACTCTCTATGATCTGTTAGTCTATGATCTACAGGATTAGCTGGTCCTCCAGGTGGAAGCAGGTGCCAGCATGTGTGGATGTAGAGCATTGAATGCAGAGGAGTCGTCTGCAAACAGGTGTCTGGCTGTGGTGTTGGGTTGTTCAAGGTGCACAGTGTTCATGATATTTTTGCATCATAAACTCCCCCTACTCCCCTGATGACTGTGTTTGCTGTAGTTCACCAAGATAAACTCTACAGAAAGTAGAAAAAGTAGAAAGAACAGAGCCCAGGAAGAAGGTCGCCAGTTCGCGTCCCAGTGAGGACACCCGGGATCTTTCTGTGTAGAGTTTGCATGTTCTCCCCGTGCAGCATGGTTCCTCTCCGGGTTCCCCAGCTTCCTCCCACAGTCCAAAAACATGCCTAACCCCTGAAAGCTCTTATGCCTGCCACTTCAATTCTACACACTGTAAAAGAAGGACTTCTACAGGTGGCTCATGCTGTAGCTCTTGCAAATTCCACTACATCTGGTATGACCTCTCAGACTGCAGGTCTACTTGTGGATCCCAGAGTTTCTAGAAGTGGAATGGGAGGCAGAGCCTTCAGTTATCAGCTCCTCTGGTGTGGACTCAGCTCCCAGTTTGGGTTCTGGAGGCAGACACCCTGTTCCCTGCTTAAAATTTGTAAGGGCTTTATTTTACTACTACTCTGCCGCCTGCCTCCTCACCCACACCCGTTTTGAGACCACATCACTCCTGTCCTTCAAAACCTTCACTGGCTTCCCATCCCATACTGCATTAAATTCAAAATCCTCCTACTCACCCATATAGCACTCCATAACCAGGTCCCCTCTTACCTCAGAGATATGCTCCACCCCTACACCCCTTCATGTACCCTCCGCTCCATGGTAATCTCACTAACCTTTTAATGTTTCAATGGAAAGACTGATAGTATTTGAACACCATATCTTTGGATATCAGTACTAACATTTTAAGCCATTAGGATGGTCTTATCAGCTACCATTTAGTGTTTGTTTCTCAGCTCAACTTGAAATCCTTCTTCATTTAAAAAAAAATAAAAAAAAACACTGGGATTTCTTGTTGCTGAAGCAGCAGTTTGAGGAAATACATAAACTCTTACCTGTCAGCTAGCCTCTAAAAAAAAAAATACCGACATTGTAATTAAACTTTAACTTTACATTTTCCTGTAGATTGTTGTGTATTGTGGGGTTGTAAGCCGGGTGAGCTGTACTGTGTGCTGGTTGTGCTGCAGTAACTGTGCTGTTAGTCCTCTGCTGTCTACTTTTAGGTGGGTCTGAAAACAATGTCACACTGACAGTTCTGTGTTACTCAGAGGTGTCTAACTGGCCAGCAGCATGCCAAGGACAGACGTGCTCACACAAACACACACACACACACACACAGTTGCAAATGTACACACATGCATACCGCACAGACAACTGACAGTCTGTTACATAAGCTTTACAGATGCTAACAAGAACTGAATTGATCTGAGAAGTATTGTCTGCGTGCACACGTACGCACACACATGACCCACCAAACACCCGACGTCATTTATATGTTGTTTTTTGGGCTAAATGTGGTCGGTCCATCATAGCCTAGATTTAGCCCAAATATAAGATAAGATAAGATAAGATAAACTTTATTGTCTGTCACAAGTGACAGAAATTTTTCTTTGACAGGCATAAAAACAAACACATTTAAAACAACATACAAGTACAGCCATAATTGAAAGGACGTTAGGGGCAGTTAAAAACAGCAAAGTGTTCATTTCCGGCTATTAAGAGTGGTTACTGCAGTGGGAATGAATGATTTTTTTATAGATAGATGTTTATAGTCGTTGAAACTGGGTTGTTTTTGGACCGTCCAATTTCGTCCCATAGCTAGCTATCTATCTCTATCTAGGCAAGTCAGATAACACAAATATTAAGTTAAAGTTTTCCTTTCATTGCATATTGTGTAGCAGACCACTACAACTTGCCACACTTGTAATGAACACTGAGGGACTACAGTACCCATAATGCAATGCAAGGTGATAACGAGACGTCTTAACAGAGACGTCTTTTCAACGACCTGAAAAAGGCGGTTTTTCACCTTTCACTTTTCAACCAAATTTTGACTTAGTTTAGACGTATGGCAAAGACGTCTTTTAATGTCTTATCAAGCTTTTTTTGCTGGTTGAGAAATTAAATACTTTGCATACTTTAGACAATATAATATACCATACATCCCACAGACTGGCTGTTGATTCATCCTTCGACTTCTAGAGCACAGCCAGGATGAGGACTCCCAAATATGCATCCAAATACATTTCATCCATCTCCTCTTCCCCCCAAAAACACACCTTCCCTCTAAATTAGTCATTTCAAGAATGACTTTCTGTTTTGAGTTGAGCATGTCCAGCTCAAAAGCTGACTTGATGTCTGTCGCACGAGTCACTGCCATCCCAGTGAGCCCTGGCACCATCTTTATTATTTTTTCTGCAGGCAGTTTGGCTTGACGTATATTTTGGGGATGAAAACCAGTGTATTTTTTATTTTTTTAATTTTTTTTTTATGTGAATGACTTCCTCGGAAGAATAGCAGTTTCCTCAGTTGGTTCATAATCAGAATCATCAGACACAGAATTGACCTCAAGATATTCTTCACCTTCTGACACATCTTCCTCTATTTCACTGTCATGATCAAAGATGAGATCCAGAGCCTCCAGGACTGTAATCTGTTTACTTCTGCTGCTCATTCTGTAAAGCTCTGACAAAGTGTACAGCATATGTAGCTGCAGAGTAATGTTGGTAGAAATCCGTTGCAGAGAATCTAAAAATATTTTTAACAATTTTTTACATTTTAATACAGGTCAATTTGAACCGCAACATAACAGGAGGGTTAAGACTATTGACACTAACAGTCAAGCTTGTGTTATGGCTGTTATTTTCTCCTTAAGGGGGATTATAGCTTCCAAGAAGAAAGGGATACCCTGGAATATCTGCTGAGTGAAGATTACCCAGAATGGAATTATTCAGATGTGTGAATGCAATTTGTAATGAGGCATCGGAAACCATTCCAGTGTCCTTTGGAAGGACTTGAACATGCTAAAGAGGATGTTTCCTATGTTGCCCATACGACACTGCTTCACTATCAGAGATTCTAAACTTATACCAAAAGTCTTCCAGCTTTTTACAGTAAATATCTTAGAGCATATATGTATTAAAGTGTTGTCTTTCATCTTGCTTCTCTTCATTGCCACTGTCTAAGCTAATATACTTCAGACAGGACACCTCATCAGAGTTAACCATTTATTTCCGAATAACGTGACACATAAGACTCTGCTCGAGTGATGCTCCGAAACAATCTGAGCAAGCATGACACAGACAGTCGCTGAGATCACAAACCCCCCTCCAGGGTCTGATAGTCACAATGTTTTAAAAGATTTGGCAGGCTGTAGCAGCAATGTGGCACAGAGCAGGCGGAAAAAATGAATGTTGTCTTTGTTATAAAGTGCGCCAATAGGGAGGGGTGGACTGAAGAATTGCACAATTGGACAGAATGGGGCCATGTGACTAGCCTGACTTCATGCCCGTCTGAACTGACGTGAAGCTCCATTAACTGAAAGCACCCTACAGCTGCCTTACACTGCTGCACAAGGTTGGTATTCCATCATGTTTATGGATACCGGCTGTGTTTGGAGAGCATGCTGCATTTTCAATCTACTCTAAATACTTGTGTCAAGGCAGTTAAAGTAAGTTTGCAGCATATCACAGTAACAAATCCCGTATCTTCAATTCTTGTATGGCACTATAACTTTGACTTTAGTTGTAAATGTGACATTAGAAGATTAGAGGTTATGTAGCAAATAAAAAACCTTCAATCTGAGAAACAGTTTCTTCACAGAGCCATCACCACCATGAACTCTCACATGTAAAATATCCACTCTACCTCAATAAGACTCCTCCACTATGTGCACTTTGTGTGAATATCCATTATCCATATATAAATATTCTTAATCTGTATGTATATGTCCATCGTCTTGTGCAATATTTCTTAAATCTTTTATTTCTTTTTATATATTTATCCTTTTTTATCTTTATATTTAACTGAGCAATTTTGCACTTCATCTTGTTTTTTTGTTTTTTACTTGCACTGAAAATAGGAGAAGCTCTCCAATCTCAGTGTACACTGTATGATGACAATAAAGGGCATTCATTCATTCATTTATTCATGTTCCTGGTTTACAAATTTACACAGGCTGCCACACCATTAAACTAACCTGCAGATCAGGGATTGTGGGACACTCAGCACTGCAAAGAATGTTTTTGAGTTCAGATTTTTAAAAAAGACCTAATTTCTCTGAGCTTCTGGAACAGGACGGGCCTCTTTGACCACATTTAACACAGTCTTGAGTTGCAAAGTTCTGAGACGGCATGCCCTGTTCAGTTACACAGCAAACACAAAATGCTAACGTATATCTTGGGATGAGATGATGAGATCTGTTTGAGATAAAGCTCAAAGAATTGTATCCTATGGATCTGGCTCTAGGTTGGCTTTGTTTTCATTCTAATGAAGACATTGGGTGCCATTTGTGAGAAAAATGAACAAACCGGAGAATACAGGAGGGACAGAGTAAGGAAGTGTGGAAACGTAGTTTAGTAGAATTGCTTCATTGGCATAGCAGTTCCCTAACCTTCGTTTAAGGGTGACTTGATCTCATCAGTAAATGAAGATCTTTATTTGCTTTTCATTTTCAGAAATAAAAGTGCTTCATTCCTTAGTTTTCAGACAGTGTTTTGTAGTTGCATACACTCCTGTGTTGACACTGCAGCTCCTGTAGACAATACTGAGACTAATAATTACATCTGTAACACCAACCGATTTAAGTTAACACCTCAATGCCATATTAGTTTGGTCATATAAGTATTAAGTGCCAATTTATTATTTTTGCACCTTTTATATCCAACTATGAAAGTCTTCTTAAATTCCAAGCAAACACGCATAGGTTATTTAGTATAGTTTGTATTTCAACCACTCGTCAGCTAGAGTAGGATTTAACACAACATGGTTTCATGCTGTCACCAGACACCATTAACCAATGCAGAGGCAAATAACATCTATGCACAGTATATTCCACCATACATCTTCTTACAGGAATGCTGTCATGTTGTTTGTCCAGTCCCTAGATGAGCATTAGTTTGAAGTGAACTTTCAGACAGCAGAGATGCCCTGCAGCAGTGTTGTCAGGCTGATCTTGTTGATTTTCAGTGTCAGATTCAAAAACTCTACATTATTTAAGTCTCCACATGAAAACAGGGGGAAAAAAATGACACTGACTGCAGCATTGCTCCCTGTCAATTTCAATAGGCTGTGTCAGTAATGACATGAATGCAGTATCTCATTAGAGAAACATAACTGTCAAAACTAGGCATGGACACACGCCATCAGCAAGCCCCATATTATCCTGATGACTCCACAAATATCCAGATGAGCATTAATAAGCAGGACAGTGAATTCTTAGAAGCGGCCAGCATGGCCGCCATTTTTCATGGTCAGTTACTTCTCACAAACAGTGGAATTATTACTGCAGGACAAATGAATATCATCCTCATTTCTCACAGTGAAAATATGGAAAACATATGGTCTCCATGATATGAAACTTGAATCATACAAAAGCTGCTCACAACAGCCAGACAGAGAGGACGTTTACGTACAATACAGGGTGTAAACTCAGCTTAAAATAATTTCTCATTCTGACTTTTGAAAGAATGGCCATTTTAAAATATATAAATCACTTTCAGACTGCTAACAGCAAAAATATTTTATTTATTTATTCTATTTATGTATTTGATCAGGGACCATGCATTTTTACAAAGAAAACATCTGATGTATTGCATATAGAGTGTATAGCATTAAACTAATTTTCAACTCCCATCCCTGGTTGGACTTTTCAGCAAAAATAGACAAAAGACCAACAACACCAATAAAGACAGCACAGACAACATTATAAACTTATAATCCTCCACCCACCCGCACACACACACACACACACACACACACACTGAAACTATGATAATCTGGATCCTGCAAATGGTTCATTAATTTCCTCCAACAAAATGTTCTAATTTTTTTAATCCCTCACAACAATACAAACAGCAATTGAAAAGCAAATGCTATTCAGTGACACCCTAAATAACCATTGTTCTAACAACAATTTAAATAATGTGATTAGAAAGCTAACTCACTGAATATTTGAGTGAAATGAAATTTTAGTCTTTGCATGTTGTATTTCATTATCTCTCTAAGATCTGTTGGAAATGGAGAACAAAACAGGGCAATCAGTGTAAATTCCTCAAGGACCTGTCATATATGATAGGGACATTTAATCTCTGTGCATTAAAAACAAGGCCTGAAGGTATTTGGCTGTGATTTAGCTTACTAAATAAAAAACCTCTGGGATGTATGGATTGCATCTTCCCCAAGTCTCCAGAGTCTTGTGAGAGAAAAACAGATTGTTTTGGTTGTTTAGAGAGACAGACGACGGGCAGGGCGGAGGGTGGAAGAAGATGTGAAAGGGTTGAAGAGGGAGAGAGATGACAGTGTCAAAGTGATTTTTGTCAGCTGGCTGAAGAGGCGCTCAGTAAGTGGAAGTTCAGCCCCACTGCTGTGTTCAGCTAATTAAAACCCACCCTTTACATACAGATACAGCCTCAGTGAGTTACTGGAGGATCATGTTATGCATCACTCCACAGACTATATATTAGAACATTTTGTGTGTAGTATAATTGTCTAATGTAGTCTGCCTATAATAGGATGCTGTCGCTGCACCATCACAGCAACATAGCAGCATTAGGTGTTGATTGACAGGCCATCTGTGACCTTTTTTTTTTATATAATTCTGAGAACTCATGGAAGTAAAAATCTGATGTGACAATGTAACAGCTTCTCTTTCTTTAAGTTACATACAGTGCTGAACAAAATTATGTGACCATCTGTCATAAAAACAAGAAAACATACATATCATAGAAATCTTTCAAAAACTTGTTTAAAACTAAAAATTATATTACTATTCATTTGGAAAATAGCAAACTGAAACAACTAAATAGTCCTTTTTCACGCATAATAACCAAAACACTTCATATTCTGTACGGCCTGCTTTGGCCTGATAACAGCTGCATTCATTGTTTTTATGTACGTTTCAACAGTCTCTTTTGTTATTGAGTTCCAAATAGTTTCTAGCTGAAAATTTTGTGTGATCAATATTTGAATGGACTACATCCCAAATTTGTTCAACAGGATTCAGACTTTGACTTGGCCAGTCCATCAGTTCCAGAACTCCAGGTTCCTTTGTCTTGGTCAGATAGTCTCTGCACAGCTTTGAAGTATGCTTGGGCTCATTGTCTTGTTGGCATGTAAATCCAGGACTAAACAGATTCAGTCCAGAAGGGATTCCACGATGCGCTAAGATGTTGTGGTAGACGTTCTTGTTCATGATATCGTAAATTTTCAAACACCATTTCGACAAATACAACCCCATACCATGATAGAATCTCCACTATGTTTCACTGTGGGTGCAATGCATCTGGCATCAAAATGTTCTCCAGCTGTTCTTCAGACATAAACACAATGACGCTGACCGAAGAGTTCAAACTTGGACTCTTCTGTCCAGAGTACCTTCTTCCAGTCATCAACAGTCCAGTGTTTGTGCTCTCTGGCAAATCTGAGGTGTTTCTTGATGCTTGCAGGCCTCAATAAAGGCTTCTTAGCAGCTCTTCTTCCTTTAAGCCTTGTTCCATCAGTTGTCTGCTTATGTACATTCTGGAGACTTTCTCAGGCTCCGATCTAGAAGCATTCATCACTGCCTGAAGATCAGCAGTGGTCCTTCTTCTGTCTCTAGTACTTCAAATCTTGAGTTGTCTGACTTCTGCCTCAGTTAACTTTCATTTCCTGCCTCTTCCCTGGCGCATTTTGTAAGTACCAGTCTCTGCAGCTGACTCCAAAGCATACTTGACCACAGTGTGAGAGCACTTTATGTCTTTCCCTATTTGTCTCAGAGACCATCCAGCATTATGAAGTGC
>NW_007577911.1:464226-476974 GCF_000690725.1 Stegastes partitus
ATATAGAAATCTTTCAAAAACTTGTTTAAAACTAAAAATTATTTTACTATTTATTTGGAAAATAACAAACTGAAACAACTAAATAGTCCTTTTTCACGCATAATAACCAAAACACTTCATATTCTGTACGGCCTCCTTTGGCCTGATAACAGCTGCACTCTTGCTGCCATTGTTTTTATGTACACTTCAACAGTCTCTTTTGTTATTGAGTTCCAAATAGTTTGTCGCTGTTCCCACACACTTGCTTTAGATGAAACTTTTGTGTGATCAATCTTTGAATGGACTACATCCCAAATTTGTTCAACAGGATTCAGATTTTGACTTGGACAGTCCATTAGTTCCAGAACTCCAGATTACTTTGTCTTGGTCAGATAGTCTCTGCACAGCTTTGAAGTATGCTTGGGCTCATTGTTGGTGTATGAACCCTCAACCAATCAGATTCAGTCCAGAAGGGATTCCACGATGCGCTAAGATGTTGTGGTAGACGTTCACGTTCATGATACCGTAAATTTTCCCACAACATTTCAACAAATACAACCCCATACCATGATAAAATCTCCACCGTGTTTTCTGCAGAGATAAGCACGACGATGCTGACTGAAGAATTCAAACTTGGACTCTTCTGTCCAGAGCACCTTCTTCCAGTCATCAACAGTCCAGTGTTTGTGCTCCCTGGCAAATCTGAGGTGTTTCTTGATGCTTGCAGGCCTCAATAAAGGCTTCTTAGCAGCTCTTTTAAGCCTTTAAGCCTTGTTCCATCAGTCGTCTGCTTATGGTCATTCTGGAGACTTTCTCAGACTCCGATCTAGAAGTATTCATCACTGCCTGAAGATCAGCAGTGGTCCTTCTTCTGTCTCTAGTACTTCAAGTCTTGAGTTGTCTGACTTCCGCTTCAGTTAACTTTCATTTCCTGCCTCTTCCCTGGCGCATTTTGTAAGTACCAGTGTCTGCAGCTGACTCCAAAGCATACTTGACCACAGTGTGAGAGCACTTTATGTCTTTCCCTATTTGTCTCAGAGACCATCCAGCATTATGAAGTGCTTTAATTCGCACTCAGCTCTCAACGTTTTACCATTTTGAACAGGAATGAGGAATTTTACACTGAATTCATATTTTTATACACAAATTTGAGCCACTGGGCTTCTCTGACAAGTCAGAAAGGAATCAAGCATCACATTCAACCACTAAAACAACATTTTTCTGTTCAGGAATCCAAGTAAATAACTAGAATTTGACATCTCAAGAAATCAAGAAGAAGAATCAAGAAATAATAATGTGCTTTACTATTTTGTTTTTATTTTAGCATTAAAAATATAATTTCGTTTAAAGAGCTTCTACATACTGGTGTATTAACCGTTACAGGATCATAAAAAATATTGCGGTAATTACCAGTGCTGTTAATTTAGGGCAGCTGTTTCATAAACCTTACACTGGGTGGTGGTCTAATGAATTTGCCAAGCACTGTGCATCATTGTGTGCATTGTGTATGCATGCACACAGAAACACTGATCTGATCTTAGATATGCAAACATGTATGTACTCAGTGTAAGAAAAAGACATGTACGCTTTTAAATTTGTTAGGACCCATTAACATTCTTCACTGTGTTTTGTGAGTGTAAGTTCCACACTAGATGCGACAGTGCTATGCTCTGGCTAACTGAAAGTATCTGACATAACGGGCACCTGACCAAGATGCTGGCATGCATGCAGAAAGGCCCACGGTGAACCTAGACTAATAGAGAGAAGAGATGGCATGTGCATCAGACAGAGCGAGAGAGAGAGAGGGGGTGAGAGAAGAGGAGTTAAGAACAACAACAAATCAAAAGCTATCTACCTATTCAAGTGTCTTGACTGTCATAGTCACCCATGAGACACTGCACACGAGGAAAGAGCAAACAAGAAGTAAGAGGAAGAGGAGGTTGAAGCGGAGACTAAGGAGGGCGGCTGACAGAGATTTAACGCCAGATTGCTGCAAGATGTCACATCCTAACCTCTGGCACTGGAGACCTCTATCATCTCCACACTTGACAGTTCCTTTGGCCTGCCGCCGGTGATCTATATATAGAGACAAGGAGTCTGATACGGCTTAACTCGCTGTTTGTGCGATCAGCTTAGTGAAGGCACCTGACAGTGTGTGACATATAACACTAGAGACACACTGGCTTCCGCTGATCTTTGAGGATGTCTGTAATATTTCTCAGGACAGGAAACAAAAAAAGAAAAAAAGAACAACATAAAGGTCAAATAGAAAGTGTTCTAAAAATAGAGTGTGGCCCGCAAAACAACTGTGTGAAGGAGACAAATCCGAAGGAAGCCACAGTTTAGGCTCAATCCAGAGGACACCAGAGCCTTATTTCCTCATCATCCTGGCGGCACATAAATCCTGCAATAGTTGTTCATTCATCGTCTAACAATTAGTAACTAAATCATTTTTACCAGGCCAGCTGTACTGCTTTAGTATTCATTGTCCTGTAAAAAGCTGTATAATTGCATACTTGATTCTGTCTGTTGCCTTCATCTTCAAGGTCACAAGGGCAGGCAGTTGTTGGATGATAACAGCCCAGCATGCCGTGGAATCATTATACCAGGGGCGCAAGCTCTAGCTCCATCCTGAGATCAAACTTTACATAACCCAGAGTACCCTTAAACACTACATGCTGTCTGTCAATAAATATGGAAAGCTTAGCAGCTACACAACTGTTCATATTTAAATCTAAATTCTAATAGTGGCCCTATCCAATTTGTTCAACTGCATTCATGTTTTCAACGACAGAGCGAAGGAGGCAGTGCCTTGAGGTAGAGCATGCTTTTGATATGGCCTGGTGAACTCATTCTATAATGAAGCTAATGAAAGCCACGGACAACTGGACTAATTGTGATGCCGTGGCCCTGTGCTGTCTGTAAAAGCTGAGTGTAAGGCTGGGATGTGCTCACACGTGTCAGATGCAGGCAGCAGAAATTACCAAGAGGCCTGTGTATTTCTATAAACTGTGTATTTACTATAGAGATAAAGATGTGATGAGAAAACACCAATTTGCACATTCATGAACTTTTATTTCCTTTATGCCAGAAAAAAAAACAATGTATGTACTAAAAGGTTAACTTGCTGAAAAATTGCAGTAAACCCAGCACATAAACTATTCACTGTGGCTTTAAAGATTAAGTCTAGATACTATACAATCTCTAAAATGGGACAGCTCTCAAAAACAGGGAGAGACAAAGACGACAAGAGTGAGGAAGAAAGATTTTGTACTTCCCCCTAGATCTATGCTATTAGTTATAAACATCGAGAAAGAATGCCATGGTTAATATATAATATGTTGATTTATCGGGAAGTAAAAGTGCATTTTTAGATTGAGATCTAGCAGCCATACAATGATGTGGTCTATTTGGTTGGAGAGGTTTGGACACACATACAACAAATCTAGGATGGGATGATGGTGACGATGCTCCACACTGAACGTCAGTCTTTGCTCTGTGGTTTCTAGAGGATTGTTACAACTACTACTCAATTTCAACAACGACACCTTTTTCATCACTACATCAAAACACACCATTAATATTCTTGCAACATTTCAATTATGAATTTTATAGTGGCTGTGATAGGTTACGCAGTGGTGTCTTAAATACCACTTTGTCTTTGTCTTACTTCCGAACTTAAAACCACAACAGTGACATTCTTATAGTATCTATATTATATTCCCTAAACAAAATCAATAGAAATCAGCTTATAGTGACCTTTAATTATCATGATTCTCATCCATATGGTATTTTTATATTTCATCTGCCATATAGATATGTGACCCTCAACAGTGAGTTTACATAAAATTAGGGCCTGACCGATTTATCGGCTGGCCGATTAAATCGGCCGATCATAGTCCCTTTTCAAAATAATCATCATCGGCCAGAGTTTTGCCAAGGAAACGGCAAGATATTCTTTAATTCTCATAAAACAGTAAATGCGGTTAAATATCACAGTCGCGCAGAATGTTGTCCTTGTCCCGTTTGTCCACTAGATGGAGCTCTGACTCCATTCAGTCCTTCAGTCCTCACCGCTGTCCTCTCAGTAGTTCAGGAGGAAGCTACAGCCAGGCAGCATTACAGAAATGGGCTAAGCGGTGCTACTAAAGTTCAGAAATAACGTAAGTGTACAAAATATTTGAGAATATAGAACGACCGTTCATCATTCCGTCAGCTGTGTGTTGAGGCGCAGGAGCAGAGGGGAGATAGATAGATAGATAGATAGATAGATAGATAGATAGATAGATGGGGTTTATTCAGTGCAGGCCCGAAAAATTCAAATGATGAACATTACTGTCTGTCTTCAGCAAGTGTCATGGTGTCGCTCTTAGTTTTACTTTGTCAGAAAACACTATAAGGCTGTAACAGCAGCTCACTGTGTGTTGTTATGGAGGAACATTAGTGTCCGACTATTCATGACCATTGTATATTTAAAATACTGTTCTGTCAAAGATGACATGTTTTGACATCTAAGTAAAGGCGTCTCCGGTTGTTATTTTGGTTCATATGAGTCATGACTTCACGGAAAAGAAAACAACAGAGCAGAGAAAATGTGATTAAATGTTAACGGGCACGTGCAGAAATAAAGTTTTGCCAGTAACTTCACTCATTATGTTGCTTATATACAGCACACACTTATGGCCTAAATCTGAAGATAAATCTATCAGTACAGCTGGTAGCTATAATCATGCATGCTCAATTGGAAGAAAAATGCACAATGCAAATTTAAAATAAAATACCCCACATTACAGACATATTTGTTTGGAAAACTTTTTTTTTGAAACTGATGCATATTATGTTTAACGCTTTGTTGCATGTTTTTGTACTTGACAATTCCTCTCTGTTGTAAAGTTAAACACATACTAAAGGACAAAGTATTGTAAAGCAGTAAAATGTTCTGCCTGTGAGTCTTATCTTTGTTGCTGTGAGGGAGCAAAAGAGAAGCTATTTTATTCATTATATATTATTTTAATTAATCGGCTATCGATTAATCGGTTATCCAAATATCAGAATCGGTCTCAAAAAATCCATATCAGTCGGGCCCTACATAAGATGTTATGAATAGTACTGGTAAGACTTAACAACATGGGATTATTGAGTACTGCAATATGTACCTGTATCTTATTGTGTGTGTGTGTGTCTGTCCTATTTATGCACTACTCTGAATATCATAACCTCGAAAACGGATCAGGCCTAGGACTGTTCTTTGTGTACAGTAGCACAGTAAAGCAACTCATTGAATAAACCTTTCCTCTGCATCTCTTTCTCAATTTAAAACCTGTGCGCGTGCATGTGGTTTCTCTCACACACACACATACAAACACACACACATTTCACAATAGTCTGCTTCAGCATAAAATCAGTTGCGGCAGCCGGGAATATGAATTGAACTTACCCAACAACATTGTGAGGAGGGGAAAAGCAGGCATCCCGACATCCAGCAAAAGACAAATCCCAGCAGGAGAGGAGAGAGAGAGTATTAAAATGTCTCTGGATCGACTTTACAGCAGCTACAGTGGGACCTGGTGGAGGAACGAAGAGTGCCGCATATCTTCAGCTCGCCACGCAGCAGCAGCAGCAGCAGCAGCTTACACCAGTCAGCATCCTCAGTGATCCGAGCGCAGCAGCAGCAGCAGCATCCCGGTGCTTTATTACTCTGATCATCAGCAATGCGAAAATCCTCCCTCGGTTCACCCGCAGCTCGTGAGCAGGGTGGTTCTCTGATGTGTGCTTACTCCACGCGCAGTCTCTCGGCGTGTGTGTGTGTGTGTGTGTGTCCAGCCCCTGTGGTAGGAATCAAAACAGGAGGTGCAACAAAGGTGTGTAGCAGTCGGTAAAATGGGGACCTCTACAGTTGATGTGCCTGTTAGACGGTGAGCATCACTGCGACCCGACACAGGCATCCTCCTCCTGTCCCGCTCCTCCTTTTATGTTATGATGCATCTCACGAGATCATTACAGAAAAACAATAATATCCATGAAAGGCCATATGCATTTTTTTTTACAACCTATTTGCCAATTAGATGTCATTCCTTAAATTCTCTTATCTTTAAAATAGTGGCCCATAAGTCTCTACAGTAGGCATATTATTGCAATACATATGAATAGAAGTAAAATAGCATGATGTAAATCAACGAGTCATTAAAACTACTGACACATTAAGTGAACAACGTTGCTCACAGTGTGCATTACAATAATGCAATGTTCTGCTGAGAAACCTTGGGTCCTGTCATTTAAGTGGACATAGGAGCATTGTGATCAAGACAGAATGTTCAATTGCTCTTCATAACATGGCTCCAAAACAATATGAACATTTTCATTCAGGAGATGTTGGACTACATCAACTACTGTTGCCATGATTAATATAATGAATCAGCAAGTTAGCTCGTTGGTCAAACAAAATACTGCTGTGGAGAACATGTAGTACCATCCATCCATGATCTATACACCGCTTAATCAGGGTCATGGGGGGCTGGAGTCTATCCCAGCTGACTCAGGGTGAAGGCAGGTTCACCTGGACAGGTCAACAGTCTATCACAGGGCTACACTTAGAGACAGACAACCAAGCACACTCACATTCACACCTACGGACAATTTAGAATCACCAATTAACCTCAACATGTTTTTGGACTGTGTGGGAGGAAGCCGGAGAACCCGGAAAGAACCCACGTTGCACCGGGAGAACATGTGAACTCCACGCAGGAAGATCCCAGGGGTCCGCACCGGACCAGCGACCTTCTAGCTGTGGGGCGATGGTGCTAAGAAGCAATCCGGAGACTGTGCAGCCCGGAGACTTGATAATGTGAAGACAACATGATTTTGGCTTGCGTGCTTTCTATCAGGTTCCTGAAAGCATTCAATCATTTACTATTCCAGGCATGAGCTGCACCAACTTTTTATTGCATTGCAGGACAGTAGTGTCCATCAACACCACATTCAAAACATAAAATTTAGCATGCATACAAAGTATGTGTGCAATTAAATCACATTTCAGGCATGAATGCACTGCACAATGAAATTGTCGACACAAGCTGACAAATTTGGTCTGTCAGGGACCACTGAATTTTTCTGTTTTTATTTTAACAAAAAAAAATGAAAATCAATCTCAGACTGTCTCCATCAAACTAAATTCAACATATAAATACTAAAGGTCACTTCCAAATGATCCTCTTTTGAACTTGTAAAAATCTTGTTCCCTTTAATGGAGCCTCTACATTTATCATATTCAAACACTGGATTTTTCGGTCGTTAACTGTGATCGGAAAGCAAAATAATGAAGACAATGGCACTGAACGATGAAACTGCTTTCTTCAAGAAATGCAGCTGTGAAAACTCAGTTTCACTTGTGTGCTAACATTTGTTACAGCCTCCATTTTCTACGATCTTTCGCTTCTTCTCCTCTGCTGACGCTTTAAAGACGTTGGCTCTGTAGAACTGCAGCTCTTTAATGCTCTCCTGGATGTCATCCAAGGCTCTGAAAGAGGAAAAATGACTTAATCGGATTTCTCTGAAGTTTCAATGTGAGCTTAAAGCTCATGTGCCCATAAGGACACTTTTTTGTTGCTCTTATGCCTGATTTTTTAACATAAATTTGTAACTTAATGCATTTGGCAAAGGTGTTTCAATCTCAGCTCACGTAATGCATCAACAATACACTCTGCACAAAAAGAAAAAGAAAAAAAATAAGTTGCACTTAGGAACCTTAAAGGACAAAAATACCCCCATCAAAACCCATTAAAGATGCTATTTTTGCCCCCCTCTTCCATTACAGCATGAAATTGGGCATTCTTCATTATTAGGCTTTCATTCTGGAGCTTTGGCTTTGTTGTCATTTCTGCATATTTGAAAAATGGAGCAGCCTTTATTTGTTTTTGTTAAAAAGTTTGATAGGAGTAATAAACAACCGTGGACATTCTACATGAATATGAAGGGAAGACACTGGATTCTTTAATCCTATACTGCTTTAAAAAAATGCATCAAAATCATACTTATTCAAAAACAATTATGTCACCATCTACTTCATGGAGAATATTTCATTTCAGAGTTTCACATCAGAGTCTGAGAAAGTCTCCAGAATGACCATAAGCAGACAACAGATGGAACAAGGCTTAAAAGAGCTGCCAAGAAGCCTTTATTGAGGCCTGCAAACATCTAGAAACGCCTCAGATTTGCCAGGGAGCACAAACACTGGACTGTTGATGACTGGAAGAAGGTCCTCTGGACGGAAGAGTCCAAGTTTGAACTCTTCTGTCGGCATCATCATGTTTATGTCTGAAGAACAGCTGGAGAACATTTTGATGCCAGATGCATTGCACCCACAGTGAAACACGGTGGAGATTCTATTAAGGTATGGGGTTACATTTGTGGTAACAGCGTGGGCAAATGAGTGAAAATCAATGGAGTTGAATCAGTTTGTTATTTGCCAAATAAATAACAATCACATTTTTAGTTTTAAACAAAGTCTTTGAAAGATTTCTATAACATGTATGTTTTCTCGTTTTTATGACAGATGGTCTCATAAATTTGTTACGCAATGCACCTCGCTAACCTACTTCTCTTCCTTCGTAGTACAGCCCTCTGACAGTTTGCAGACCTTTTTCCAGCTTCAGCTTTGAACACTTGCACTAATGGTACAGTTTTCCAACGCAATGGAGGTCTCTTCGCAGCATTTTGGATGTACTCACTTTTAGTCAGACTTAAAAAGGTTTAGATAATCTGTGTAATCTGCTAATTTGTTTTCTACAACTGTTTTGTAAAGTCCAACTTTGTTCTAGTGAGGCCATAGCTACAAAACTCTGATGTAAGTTGAATAACCCAGAACTGACCTTTCTCTGTTGACTAGCTGATCATTAGGTTGATGAGTGGTTCTTATCATTTACCTGTGACTTGCTTTCTTGTGCGGCACCATCTTGAATTCCTCTGGAAACCACCGTCTGAAAGGGTTCACAGAGCAAAAGCAAAGCTACATTAGTTCTCTCTTGTTGAACTTGTCATGTATAGTCTTACAGGTAGTTCTACTATGTTGTAGTCTTAAGCAGACAGACTTTAATTGCCGAATCTCAAAACTTTTTCCACAATGCAATAATAAACCTTTTACATACGAACTGATAAATGGCATAAAGGATCATTAGTGGGCCTCGAGAAAATAAAAACGCTGTGTTGAGAGGAGTTTAAAAAAGGCAACCTAAACAGAATCAAATTACAAAAGATCGTGCATATTATCTGGAGTGTTCTGGCACTAAGAAGGTTTCCACAACTTTGCACAACACTGACCTGGTGAGCTCCTTGATGGTGCTGACGTCAATGATTCTGTAGTGAAGGTGGTACATGAACTGTGGCATGTACTTGTCCAGGAACCTCTTGTCTGCATGCACAGAGTTACCTGCAAAAATAGGAATTATGAGACATGCCTGCTGGAGTCAAATTTGTTCACTGACACTTCATGAGGCTGCAGTACCAGACATTTGGTAGTCTGCACCAATGCTATCCAACATGATCCCGAATTCTCCCAATTATGACGCAAAAAACCCCAAAAACAATCACTATATTGGTTTACACAAGTTTGTTATTTGTGAAGCATTGCAAAAACAGATGCAGAAGTTGCAGGACACAAACCACAATAGTAACATTTCAGGATGTGAACACTGAGCCGACATGCCGTTCAGATAAAGCAACAACTGAAACTCTAACCCTAAACTCTGTGTACAGATCTGGATGTCTTTCTTTGGGCTGTTTAGTTTGAGGTGTTCCCTCCAATCATTCCAAATGCTCTGTGACACTTTGGATTCTGGCTTTGGTTATCTACAACTTGTCCCAATTATCCCATTTGAGTTTTAATTACCATTTTTTTGCATCAGGCCTGTTGCTGTACCTGCACCATGGCATTTATGAAATCTTTGGTACTTTCAGTACCACAGAAAAACATGTACCATAATGTTCAAGGGATGTTGTGACATCCCTTGTACTATTTCAGTTCTGCTACTGATGATAAAAGCAACTCACCAGCAAGAGGACACTGTCCAGGCGGAGTGTGCTGTCTGATGAAGGACAGGAATTCGTACTCTGCTTGTTCCAGGGTGATTTTACTGTCCCGTACAGCCTGGGTCAGTCCTGACTGAGAAACAATTACACTGAGAGTGTACATCACTATAAACTTTATAAAAGAAACCTTTATTTTCACATACATTAAAAACAAAACTCAGCCCTCTCTTTTCAAATTAGTGAAAAATGACAGACAGTATATCACAGCACAGGAACTGACACCGAATACATGCAACAGCAAAAAGAAAAAAGAAAAAAGACTGAGACTGAGTATGAACTGAAGCTGATGTGAACACAGTACTGCCTGCACTGTCGTGCCAAATATTACTGCTGCCCTGCCCTCCACAGTCATTGGATTTGTTTCCCCTTAGTTGACACACACACACACACACAATACTTTGTTACTGACAGGGTGGAGCCAAAACTACAATATTTGCTACTCACAGATAGCTGAGCAAAAAACATTTCCTGCCCTATGATGTTATTTTATATATATATATATATTCCTTTGTCTTAGACCACAAAGTCAGCTTACTTTTCCATGATGCTCTTTACACCACTCGGACATCCCTTCCAGTAGCTCGTCTGGCTGCTTAATTATCAAGTTGGGCCCCTGTCAAATAACAACAGATGAGTTTACAGTTCCCATTGGACACTTTACCTTTTTGTTGCTTTTTAACATTTAATCAAACTGAAGTCAGGCTTTTACTGAGTAATGCCAGTTAATTAAAAATCCAAAATGCAAAATAAGTGATTGCATAAGTAGTCACCTCCTTTAAAGCAAGTCACCGAATTCAAAACAGGTGCAGCCAAGTGCTAGAAGTCACACAGTTAGTGAAATGGAGATCATCAGAGCACAGTGAATTTGTCTAAAGTGATTGTAATATTAAGACACTTCTGGTATTTGGAAGGACCAATCATTAGTAAATCAGTGCTCCTGGCTCTAACTAAGACAAAAGAACACTCTGAGCAACTTGGTGAAAAGGTTACCGAAAAGCACAAGTCAGGTGATTGGTTAAGAAACTTTCTAAGGCACTGAATATCCCTCGGAGTACTGGTAAGACCTGTAGTGTTTTAGTTCACATTACCTCAGCCAAAATGTTCAGGTCAGAGTCTGTGATGATGCATGCCATTTCAATGATTTGGTCCTTCTCGATGTCAAGACCTGTCATCTAAAAAAACAAACACACAGACTTAGTTGTAAAAGATGGATGTCCGACATGTGTCTGAGCCTCAAAGACGACAGCATCACATTCTCACATTCTTTGAATAGCATGGATAGGTTTACAACAGCATCACCAGACTACATCCACATCGATGGCTGGTTACCAAATGATAAATGACTGCATAGCCAAGGGAAACTGTTACAAAAAGCAAGATTTCTGACATTCTCAAAAAAAAAAACAAATAAATAAATAAACATCACCAAGTGTTTACAAGAGATACATAAGCAGTAGCAGACAGATAATGCCACTTCAACTGGATTTAACAACCGTTTCACTCATACATTAGGCCAGTGGTTCTCAAACTTTCTGAGCCATGACCCCTAAGATAATATCGGTTTGTGTTCATGACCCCCCAATTTGAATTTTAAATATTGCATGAGTAATAACTTTGTGGTTCATGCATTAATGCATTAAAAATGTATGTGTTAATTCCACAGATTAGTCTTTTTACATTAACACATTAATTTTCTTTTGAATGAATGAATGAATTGAATTTATTTTGAACAAATGAAAGGAAAAAATATATATAAACAAAAGAAAATAATTTTGAAACGAGCAAAAAAGAATAATAATATCGCATAATCAAATCATAATATGAACAAGTTTTTAAAAAATGAGTGGGAAGAATTGTACACTTTTAATTTTGACAGCCCTAATACAAATTTATATGATGAATGTAGGCTGTATTTTTATTTTTTATTTTTTGACAATGGTCTGGCGACCCCCTGAAATTATCTTGGGACGCCCCATGGGGGTCCCGACCCCCCAGTTTGAGAACCACTGCATTAGGCGTCAAGTTATGCTGGCTTCTCACTAAAGTCAGCAAGAATACGAGTTCTTCTCAAGTGTGACATGAAGCTCACTCAGCCTGTGTCATGTCCAACTTTGGTATGCTTGCTAACATGCGTTAACTCGTCGCCGTATTTTAATAATCATTGAGCTGCCAGATTTTTCACCTGTCACGTAAACCAGGACGGCACAACGTCCAGTGGTCATTACGACAACATGACACACACGGTACGTCACTTGACAGGCTGTCCGCCTTTGGGTTTTACTTCCACCTTTCTAAGTTACTGAAGTACTTAGCACTGCACACGATTTAACTATACATGTCGCGGTTAACAAATTTAGCGGCACATCATCCGTAACTCTTCATTATCCCCCGCTTAGCTTGGTGTAGCATGTGCTAACGTTAGCAAACATACACATAGCGGCGTCTGTTAACTACACCGCTACAAACCGACATCAGCCCAGTGACTTGCCTCCAGGTCCACCCACACCATTCTCTGGGACATTGCGGTGGACGACATGCTGATTCTTCTGGATCTGGAGTAGGGGTCTGTCGTCGTTGCAGTCAATGGTTGTATTAAACGGCTGACGTTCTGCAGCAGAACTCTACTGCGCTTATTGCAGTGTGAATGATACACTGCCCTACTGAACGGGAGAACAGCCTGCCTCCC
>NW_007577911.1:477869-527455 GCF_000690725.1 Stegastes partitus
ACCTGTGCATCGTCGCTTATAGCTCCTCCAGCAAGCCTCCTCAATTCTCAGTCCTCAAGATGCTTTTTAGGAAATGAGATGTGCTTTGTTATGATGCACCAAGATCAATTTCTGAGTCACAAGTTACAGGATTGAGGAGTTAAGGAGGCTGAATTTGTGAAATGAGACAAGCTTACTAAAGTGTTCCTGTAGTGCCTGGTTCCAATGTTTTAGCTGCTGCTATCTTGATCTCACAATGGCTGTGTTCCAAATCGCGTACCTTTTCATTGTACTTTAAGTTCATACTGCAGCTGCCTTCACAAAGTGCATATTGTTAAAACAGTACGCATACAACAAGGACATACTACTTTGTCATAATAATCTACCGCAAACTTTGACCATTGCAGTCTGTAGTGCAAAATGAACTGTCATTTTTTTGTGCGCTTTTAGCCGCTCAAGTGTGTATACACATGCCCACAATGCCATGACGTATGTGACATAGCTGCGGAGAGGATTGTGGGTCAGAGTAGCCAGGACAGCATGCTGACTTGCATACTGCAAAATCTGACCGAGTGTCCAGATATTTTTGTTAGGATTAGGAATTTTATTGCAATTAAGATTACAACAGAAAAAGGGGGTCATAATGTTCAAACAATGCATTTTCACACAGTCCACACCACTGACAAGCTTAATGCTTGGTTATTAAAATTAAGATATAGGAAAAGGCTTGTAAAATCCAGAGAGTTAAGACTCAAGGTGCTGGTTAAATGTGCTGTCTCATTATAGGGTGTGTCTAGGCTCCATCCATAGCATGATGCACTGAACTCAGAGAACACTCCACTCACAGAAAAAAGTCATGCTGATAAAATTACTTTGGGTAAATCTGACATCAGAACGCCCAATTTGACTATTTTCAAGTAACTTTGTTCACAAGCCTGCGTTTCATTAGCACCCAATGTTCATTACCCTGATTCACACTCCCTCCCAGTAGGTGGCGGTGATGCACCAATTTGCTATTTGCCAACCGCTAATAAACCTCAAACAAGAAGACGAAGAAAACAGGAAGACTAAGCTGCATATTGGGTCGGATGTGACCTCAAAAGTTCATGTAGGTGAGCAGAAAGACAACAAGGATGCCCCGTTTCGCGTGCGTCGTAATAAGATGCTAATAACTTTGTGCTACGTCTACTTGTGGGTGCGCTTCCACAAGTGCTACTCGGCGCTTATTCGCAACGGTCTGTCCCGGCTGAACAGCAGCAGCTTCAGCTTCAGCGTCTGCTCCTGCTCGGCCTCGGAACCGGCCGCGACACCGCCGACTGGACGCCACGCAGCCGGACGTCGGCACCACAGCTTGCTTCCACTCGATGACAACGTCTTTCTCCAGCTGGGAAACAAGGCGGTCTATGTCACGGAGCCTCAGGTGGGGTACCGAGCCGACACCGTGGTTTAAACAACGCGATACCTCAGGTCGTATAGTGACACTCGGCGGCGGGGACCTTCCTTCCTGGGCCGCAGGGTCACTGGCTTGTTTACTCGTGTCAGTCACGTTCAAATGTTTTAAAGATTCTTACAGTTACAGAGCATACAAATGGCGTTATATAATATATGCAATTCATATTTGGCTCGCTAGAAAACAAGCTGTCACGTCCCCTAGCTTCAGTACGGGAGCTGTCCTCATCTGTGTTCATGCCAGAAGTCTGTCACTGGGTTTGTCTGTGAAGATTCTCAGTCATCCAGGTCATGGTTATTCTCGTAGTTTAATCATAACAACTGGACTTGCTTGAGTTTCTTGAAGACGTTTCACCTCTCATCCAACAGGCTTCATCAGTGCTGGTTGACTAGTTAGGAGTTCCAGATACTTATATCCTTAAGGAGTCATTAACACCTGAGTTTCCGTTTCCATTGGGTTGTGTGAGTCGTTAGTGCTTCCCCTGCTACAATGGGGTTCGTTAAGGTGTTTTACTCAAGCAAGTCCAGTTGCTACGATTAATCTACAAGAATGTCACTGTGTTTCTTCAGAGACTTCTCCTAATGTCTTTCGGCAAACAGCTTTTTGTTGCAATACCCGCTCACTTAAATGAATCTGATAAAATACTATTTATTTATTTTCAAACACAGCCTTATTCCCCATATGCACTTTTTCCAGTTGTTGCAATTCTACTGGTTTTACTTTTGGTTGTTTTAGTCGTTTCCCAGTATGCTTTAAGTCTCCTTCTTTCCAGTTGGTCCAGGACAATTAATACTTTGATGTTCTGCTGCTTCCTGTATCTCACAACACTCACTTATACCTGTTGCATGCTTGCCAGTTCACTTCAGTGCACTGTTGAGAACTGCATGTCCAACTTTCACCTTTGACGTTATGTCTTATGTTTATTATGTCTTATGTCTATTTTTTTGACTTGTATTCTAATTGTCTGCCAGTTTATTTACCTGCACCCCTACAGTTGCAATCACTTACAATCCACCATCTTCACAAAAGTATTTAGATGCTTTATAAAGAATTGAATGAAAATGACAAATAAGAAAGTATCAAGTCATTTTAACAACTTCAAGCAACACGATTTTGAATTTCAATGAAAAACATTTAATTCTCCGGACTGATGTTTGCTAAGCCAGTTCGACTTTCCCCATGTAGCATTTGTGGCTAAATCTAATGAGTGTATCAAATGTGTGCTATTGAAACTGGCTCAGAGAAGTCAACAGCTGTAGTTAATTGTAATCACTCATGACAATTTAAGAAGCCATGCAACAAGGAAAATTGGATTACCACAATTTTATACATCAACAGAACTAATATTTTAAGTTTCTGTATGTATATTTTTAAACCAGCAGATTTTATCTTAGTTCCAGAAGACCTATAATAAATCTATGAAAGAACCAAAATGCGTGACACTTATGTTTCAATGACTCCATCATATGGATCATAAAATGAAGAGTTCAAGGGGTCATTGAAAACTCAAGACTGAAAAAAATCATATGCTGTTTATGTAAATTAACTATGACAACCTCTGTCAGTTTTCACAGAAGAGTTGTAGGAAACGCTATCAAATAGTTTAACAGCTCTTATATTTAATTGGATCGTGACCTCTATTTGGCCATTTCCTTTGAACTAGACACTTCCTTTGAACTGAAAAAGACTGTGATAACAATGTTATAACAATGCTGATTGTGTACCTTCACCAAATCCACTCTTGTGCCTGATCTATCACTTTGACGGACTAATTCCTTTTCAGCCATTGACTCCTCTAAAATTCCTCCATAAATGGAGGACTTTGGCGTCACCGTGTCAAGTCTGCTTCTACACAGTTTTTACATGACATACTTTTTATCTGAAGTGTTTCATTACTCCTGCCGTTAACTACTAATTGATGTCTAACAGCCTTGTAGTGTTTGGGGTAATTCTTGTGTGTGCTGTCTGTGCTGTCCCTAGGCATGTGATGACCTTAGCAAATGGACTCTTCTTTTCGGGTCCTCTCTGGTTTGTGGCCCACGAATAGAGAATATTTCATTCATCATAGAAGCGACAGGAAACAGAGTGGGCTACCCTTCTCCTCACACATCGAATAAGAAAGTAGGCACTACACATTTCTTATCACGTGATATTTATAGAGCAGTCATTTTAACATGGCAAAACTGGGTATTAACCGACAAATTTTGTTTGATTTTTTTGAGCATGCAAATGTATTATTTCATAAGATCAAGTTTTTTTTCAGTCACATTTGTACTTTTTTTTATTTTTTTTTTTTTTATCTCTGTTCATCAGTTTTCTAAATGCAAGTGTGACAAATATGACTCAAGACTGACCTACCAACACCTGGACACAAGTAAATGAGAAAAGAGAGAACTTGTAAATGACTGGGAATACAGTGCCAGCTGTGTTTGGACACACCTACTTATTCAAGTTTTTTTTGGTTGTAGTTTGTTTTTTCATTTTTGCAGTGCAGTGTAGAATAAACCAGAGACATCCCAAATATGAAATGTTTTGCACGTGGTATATTCCTCAGATAGCCACTGTTTGCCTTGATGACTGTTTTGCACACTATTAGCAGCATATTAACCAGCTCCATGAGGTTGTCACCTAGAATGTTTTTTATTGACAGGTAAGGCTTGTCAAAATTTAGCTGGTGGAACTTCGTCTTCTAATAGCTACTGCAGTAATTCATATTATGGCAAGAACTGTTCAATAAAGTAAAGAAATACAGCAGTCTATTATGACTTTAAACATGCAGGTCAGTCAAACCAAATAAACAGCATAACTTTCACAGTTCTTCAAGTTCATTGGCAACAACCATCAAATGCTGTGATATAAGAGGAAGTTCAAGAGATTTCTCTACTGCAGAGTAGAGGTTCATTTGAGTTAGCAGCCTCAGAAATGAACTATTAACAGAGACCATTTCATTGCTTCCCGTAGGTCAAGTAGCCGACACATCTCAACATCAACTGTTGGGAGGATAATATGTGGTAATATAAGGCCTGTCAGTGACAGTGTTGGTCATTTAGTTTATCACTTATCCAGCATGGCTACCACAGCATTCTGCCCCAACGCACCATCTCAGCTGGTTTGGACTCAGTGGAAGCTGTCACTACCTGTTGTGACCTGTTGTTGTGCTTGCACCTGCACCTAGCTTTTCAAACCTATGCTAAGGAACTGTTACTCTGAGTTGTTTGCTCTGTTTAAATGGGTGCTGGCCTGCACTGTATCTTTCATTTCTCATACTTATTCATGGTGGTCAAAAGAGGGCTACAGATATCTGGGTGTTTAGTTCAACAGACTGAACTGGAAATATAATACAGAGACTGTCAACCAAGCAGACTACTTAGTACATCAACTTTGTGTACATATACCCAGTTTGTTGGGTGCTTTTGGAAGATATTTGTGTTTTTGTGACTTGTGTGAGGAATTGGTAGAACACTACCAAGATTGAGGTTAATATTTTTGGTTTTCCCAATGTTCGTCAAGTTGTCCTGCGCTAAGATCAGCAGTGAACTTAGTTCACTTGCAGCATATTTCACCAGATTTGTAGAAGGGGATCTAGTACAGATGGCAGACATGATGTGCCTTAAACGGTGTATGCTCAGCAATGTACAGCTCACATCAGCTACTGACAGAGCTATTGTTTGTTTTTCAACTGGACAAGGAGCCAGCACATATCTCCAGGCTCTGTAAGGGCTGTATGAGCAAGGACAGCGATGGAGTGGTCCTTCAGTTAAACTACATTACAGATGCTGACCTCATGAAGCTGAGAGAATGGCAATGAGTGCACAAAGCTGTTATCAAAGTTAAAGGTTCTAAAAATGTGTAAATTTGCCAAATTTTTTTTCCCTTTCCACATAAACCCTAATGTATTATTCAAATGTTAATGTCTTCAGTGTAGAAAATAGTAAAGAATACAAAGGCCTTGAATAAGTAGCTGTGCCGAAACTTTAGACTGGCACTGTTGATTTAACGCATTAGTTGTGACTAATAATCCTACGACAGCATTTTACTGTTTTTCCTGCTTTTTACATTTGAAATTGTCATTGATTTCCAAAAGTCTGTTTAACACCTTCAATACATGTAGTAAAATATAAAGTCTTGTGTGTATTAACTTATTAACACACTGTCGAACTTTCAACTTTAGTTGTACATACTAATACATAGATATAAGCACAGCACAGCTACATACATTTATTACAACAGCATTCTTTTTTAATGAAAGTTGTCATATTCAGTTTTTGTTGAGACTTTATTAGATGTTGGTACAGTCGTGACTCAATAATCCGACCCTTAACAATCTGAAAACCTTGCTGTCCAACAGATTTTTCAGAAAAACAAACAGAACCCATTAGAAACAGCCTTAACATACCGACAGCCTTGGATTCCGACGTAAAAAAAGGTTTTACATTTAGTGTCGGATGATCGAGTCCCGACTGTATTTGCTCTTTGTATTTCATTACTTAAAGTACAGCTCTTCTTTAATTGTCATTGTTTCAATAGCTGATACTAATTTTGGATGTATGTAGTATGTGTACCCTGAACTTTTCATGTGATGTGTATTAGTACAGACTGCCAGCTAACCAGTGGTGTGTGTTGTGTGCAGGTCCTGAAGTGGTCTGACTACTGCCTACCTCTGGCTCGTAGCCCTGGCCAGCCATTCAGGGCAGTGGCTCAGGCCAGTGTAGATAACTTCAGTCGGCTTGGTGTAGCTTTTATTGAAGATCGCCTTCAGCTGGACAATGGACTCATGCCTTCAAAGATAGTCCGTATGTTTGCTTGAATTACATTGCACTTGTTCTATTTTTAGTACCACTTTAGAACATCTCACTTGGTTATTATTGTATTTGTTGCGTTGTATATTTCACCTAATGCTTAGCAAAATGTTCTAGTTTGTAGTAGTTCATTTCATATAATAATCCATTCACCAAAATATACATTCCTTTTCTGTCAATGATTTTCTATATTTCATTTACAAGACCCCAACAACAACAACCAGCCATACAATCACCCAGATTAACAGATGGAAAAAGACAAGAGGACAACACAAACATCATCCTCCATATTTTACAATAACAATGAAATGTGTGTGTGTTAGTGAATTTCCAGACAGAACGACATTAAATTTACAAGTCCCTATATGCTGCTTGCACCTTGGACATACACCATACACCAGACCAGACATCGTCATAGTTGCTCTTTTGGTCTACAGTTGTATTGACCAATGATAACACTGAAGGTCTGGTACTGCAAGATTTGTAGTTACTATTTGTAGTTTGTACATTTCCAAGAACAAAACGATTATCACACCCTTTGCAATTCTTCTAAGCTCAAAGGTGCTCGTTGGCCTCTTTTATGTAGTTTATGGAGGATTCAGCTTTATTTTCAGTACCAGGGGCAGTAGGATATTTTCCGCAAAATATCTTATGGACAAACTGCAAAGAGCCTGCAGAGCACTAAACAGCAAACAGACAGTTACCTGGTGAACAGTGCAAGGTTTTTAACATCAGAAACCAGATACTTTTCTCAGTTGGTGGAAACCCAACCTGTTGTATAAGGAGACTGAGTTTTTGGTTTACATTTATCACGACTCTAAATGGTGCTAATTCTCTAAATGTGGTTGGTATGTAAATAGACAAGTGCTCTCTGTTGCCAGTGCTCCCAGTTGGCCAAAAGCATGACCTGATTCAGCTTGATTTATTTTCTTATGTAATTTACTGTTAGAAGTAGTATTGAGTCCTAGCTAACAGAAAAAGTGGTAATATATATGTGTGTGTGTGTTCATTTTTACAAAAAACAATGAAAATGTCACCAGATTGTACTGACACATTTGTATTTTTTGCAACCTTCACACAGCTGTCCTGCTTCATGAATCCACTCTCAGTGAGCTGCTGGAGAAGCAGTGTCCACAGAGGCCAAAGACTTTGACGTCACTATTTCTCGGCAGCAGCCAAAATGAAAAGGTTTTCCCTGGGCTATTACCGCACCACCTGCCAGCTGACCACCAGCACGTGCAGTGCCGTAAAGGAAGCCTTCTCCTCATCCCGGAAGTAAAGAGGAGTCTAGAGGAGCGACGGGGATCAGAGCCACTTCTCAATACGAAGGATCTTGGACCTGTTAGTGACTTGGGGGAACATTGCTCGGAGAATCATCACCACATGGAGGGCCATGGTCACCACCTTCATCTGTCCAGCTGCCATGAATGTTTGGAACTGGAGAACAGCACCATTCTTTCTGTCAAATATGCCTCTGTTGAGAACATTCCAGACCTCCCTGATGATAAATCAGTAGGACTGGATAGTGGGGATGAGTGTCTGGAGGAACTTGAACATGATGCTCAAGTGTCTTCTGGCCAAAGCGGTGGACTTGACTGTAATAGCAAACCGCCAAATGTTCTTGTGTACACAGGTGGTTGCCAGGAGCGTTATCAGGTAGTTCATCAGCTTTTATCAGAGTGTATAAACATGGAAAACAACATAATATATCCCCTCCAGCCTCAACAGGCATTGAATGACCCTTGGCTGGAAAACACCAGGCTCCTGGTACTGGCTGAAGAGGAAACCCTAAGCCCCCAGCTTCAGACGCGCTTTCTCACCTACCTAAGCCAGGGTGGCAAGGTCCTAGGACTAGCTTCCACCCTGTGCCCTGCAGGCCTCTGTCTGGAAGTTAGGGAGAGGCAACATATGCAGGTCAGCAGACTGAGCTTCACCAGAGAAGACAGCACAGAGTTGGAACTGAGCATGCTGGCGAGTGGGAAGGTTTATATCAGGGATACTCAGGGAGGGGGGGAAGTGGAGCTCTGGGGGGAGCTGAAAGGAAACGTCCCACATCAGAGGGATATGGTTATCGTCAGGGTAACCCATGGGGATGACGGAGAAGCTGTCCTTTGTCAGGTATGACATTATTCAAAGTATGGGTTATAGCACTTTATAGAGCTTAATACAAGTACATGTCAAAAAATTTGAATGTTGTGAAAAATGTTTAATATTTTATTTAAGAAATTGTAAAATTGTATATTTTGTGGAATCATTACATGTAAAGTAAAATATTTCAAGCATTTTTCTATTTTGATTTTGATAATTATGGCCCACAGCTCAAAATATATTAAATAATATCTCAAAATACAGTATTTAATTCTGAGTTTGAGTAAATGACTATTCAAGCAATATAAATACTGTGTGTCTCTCAGTCTAGTTCAGTTCACACAACCACAGTTGCAGGGAACACTTACAGACTTGAAAGTTGTCCACAAGACGGTTATCAATACCCTTCACAAGGAGGGTAGGCCACAGAAGGTCACTGCTGGAATGGCTGGCTGTTGGCAGAGGGCTAGATCGAGTAATATTAATGGAAAGTTGCCTGGAAGGGAAAAGTGTGGTAGGAAAAGATCCACTAGCAACAGGGATGATGAAGCCTTGAAAAGATTGGCAAAAAGAGCAAATTCAAGAACTTGGGAGAGCTCCACAAGGAGTGGACTGAGGCTGGTCTCAGTGCATCAAGAGCCACCAAACACAGACGTCTTCAGAACAAAGGCTGCAACTGTTGTATTCCTGATATCAAGCCACTCCTGATCCAGAGACAAAGTCAGAAGCATCCCATCTAGCCTAAGAAGAAAAAGAACTGGACTGTTGCTCAGTGGTCCAAAGTTCTCTAGTCAGATGAAAGTAAATTTAGAATTTTATTTGGAAATCAAGGTCCTACAGTCTGCAGAAACGGTGGGAAGGCGCAGAATCTAAAGTGTCTGAAGTCCAGTGTGAGGTTTCCGCTGTCTGTGATGGTTTGGGGTGTCATGTCATATACTGGCGTTACCAGTAGCACATTTTTAATATCAGCAGAGGGTGGACTTACAAGGGCCTACCACACTGAGCCATGATTTAAACAGTATCTTAATGCCACCTTAAAATTTAGGGCCAGATTATAGCTTCTGAAAGATAGTTCTTAAGGCACATCGTCAGACCACATCAGAAATTAAACCTACCTGTTATTCCAGCTAATAAAAACATCATAGGAAGGTAAGAAATGCAATTTTTGTTTAAAATCTGGGATAATAGCGCATATTTGTATACATTGTCTCTACGGAGACATTGATAGTATTGCATTGGATTGTAGACCTACACAGAAGAAGTGCCACAAACAGTTGGGTAACAAATAAATAAAATAGGTAGAAGGTAGAGATATAGAAAGAGAAGTATAATGCTCAACCATTCATGTAGTAAAGTGGGTGAGAATGGGGGAAGCTTGCAAGCCTGAGAACACCATCCCAACTGTACAGCGGTGGCAGCATCATGTTGTGGGGGTGTTTTGCTGCAGGACGGACTGGTGCACTTCACAAAGTAGATGGCATCATGAGGAAAGAACATTATATGAAAATATTATAGCAACATCTCAAGACATCAGCCAGGAAGTTAAAGCTTGGGCACAAATGGGTCTTGAGATGGACAATGACCCTAAACATACTGCCAGACTAGTTACAGAGAGGCTTCAGGACAACAAAGTCAATGTTGTGGAGTGGCCATCACAAAGCCCTGATCTCAATCCTGTAGAAAATTAGTGGGCAGAGCTGAAAAGGCGTGTGGAGCAAGGCGGCCAACAAACCTGACTCAGTTCCACCAGTTCTGTCAGGAGGAATGGGCCAGAATTCATCAAACTATTGTGACAAGCTTGTGGAAGGAAACCCAAAACGTTTGACCCAAAGTTGTACAGTTTACAGGCAACGCTACCAAATACTAAGGAAATGTATGGAAACTTCTGAAGAAAGTAATAAAAAAATTCTCTAAAAAAAATCTCTCTCATTATTCTGGCATTTAACAAATAGAAATAATTTTGGTAATCCTAACTGACCTAGAACAGGAAAAGTTTAGTCTGATTTAATGTCAGATAGTGAGAAACAAAGGGCTATGTGTCTTTTTATGCAGTGTATGCAAACTTCTGATTTCAACTGTGTATATTCTGTATATAAGAATAAGCTACTTTTATAGATGTTTCCATTTATTTTATATATTTACTCTGTTCTTTATTTATTTCTTTTTGCAGGTCCACTTTGAAATTGCAGCTGACTGTCAGAATTTGACATCAGAAGGTTTTGATAAAGTAAAGCTCAGCAACGCCCTGCGCTATGAAGTGTTGACAGAGATCCTCACTTCTCTGGGTCTCAACTGTGAACTCAACCAGACTCCAACACCGAGCCCAGTATACCTGCTGGCCACGTCTCAGGTAAGTCCTACAGTACTCATCGGACAGCACTCATCTATCATGCTGCAGGAGTAAGATAAGGTCTGAAAGACACTCTTGTCAGCTTGAATGATTGTGCCAGTCTAACGTGTTTAGATCTGTTTTTTGTGATTTTCCTAAATTCTTTTATTGTCACGTTTTGCAGACCAACACTATCTGTCTGTGTAACATGGTAGATTAGTCTCAGCAACATCTAGTATGTACACCAATCACTCCCAAGCTTAGAACCACCTGCCTAATGTGGAGATTATACAAAAAAGTAAATCCACAAAGAGCAAATGTCTATCAGAGTTATTAATTTCCATAAACCATAGATATGCATACAGGACTCATGTCATCCAAAGATAAGAGCCAAAGGTATAGTGCCACTCTTGATCTAGGGAAGGTTGTTTCTCATACTCCTGGCAGCACTGTTCCACAAGCTAGGCAATCCTAGCAGGATAGCAGATGGAGAGCAAGCAACACAAACAATTTTGGAGGCCGGTGAGGCCAGCTGCTGCTGATCTTCACATGAACGAGCATAAGGTTGTTGTTTACAAAAAACAGAAAACAACAACCTCAGTTGTAGTAAATAAATGTGCATGTAAAAAGATGAAAAATCTTCTTTTTTTTTTTTAACCACACTGCACTTTGTTGTTCTGCTTTACATAATTAACATATATAATTAGAATAACACCCAATCCATCAGTCCAATCAAAGGGCCACCCATGTGTTTAGAAATCTGAAAAGTATGGTCATATGAAGCTGACCTTCTTTGTAATGTGAAATGACAACAGCATGCCCTCTGTGGTATGCTTAGATTGCCTTGAAAGGGGGCGTTTTACAAATGAAAAGTACCAAACTATAACAACTCTGATTACTGGCATTCTGTAATCATATTTTTAAGATAGGTAAACAAGGTATTATCAAATTAAATGTGCACTTATTTGCATGATTTTTCAATGAACAAACCTCACATCTGTTTTGGGCATTGTCTGTCCACAAATACAAAAGGAGACATGTCATTGAAGCCAAAAATAACAAAAATTATTCAGTTGACCACATTGGTGTAAATACTGTAACATTATGTATAGTAAAACAGACTTTCTCTCTTTGTTTATATTCATAAACACACGTGTATAAATGTGTAAGTTCATTTGTTTTCTATCACATCATGACTGTCAACATTTTCACCTTCCATCTTCATCACAGAGTGAACCTTGTGGAATTCAACTTTCCAGTTCCAGAAGGATATAAAACTTTAACTCCCAGTCAAATAGCATGTTTTACCACTGATGAGTTGCTTTAATAGTGTTGCAGAAATTTCTGATGTTGCCCAAATACTTGCAAGCAGAGGAGTGTCCCTTTTGAGTTTTTGTTGGATGTCACTGTGCAGCGTCTGTGGCTGAATGAGTGCCTTAGCTTTCTCAACAAATGTCTTTTTACACTCTGATCGAAATAACTATATTACTAAATTTGTGTTTTGGCTCATTGCCTGTCCTTCATGTGCCGCTCTTCCTCACAACAACTGAATAAAGAAATTTAAACAAATTTAAGACACGGTTTTAGAATAGGTTTACCATCAGAGGTTACACACAGTCTAATGTTAACTTACACATGGTCACTTCACCTACAGTCGGTCACTCCTGTCATGATGTGGACATGAAAACAGCTAAGATGACTTTTACACGTACTTGTAAAGTTTACCTCGACTGATGGAGGCTTGCGTTGTTACATCCAGATCTTAAACAATACACTGGCAAAAGTGTTGAGTATAGTTTCCATTGTATTGGTATATATTGGCTGATAAGTAGCTGGAAACGTCAGACACTACATGTGTTAGGACTCCGTGTCTTTATTACATAGGTTGTCCACCAGAGAGCAGTAGCCACTTTATTTCAGCACTGTCAAATGTCACACTACCAAATTCAGCATCCTCAAAAATAATCTTGTTTATGCATCAAGTACAATGAACAGTGATAAATGGACAGAATAAGAAAAGCGTAAGATCGGCTTGCATTTGTTATGCAGTTTAAAATCTATTTTGCCCTACAAACCAGTCCATTCACATCTAGTGTTCAGATTCATCTAAAGGCAGATGAAGGAGAATGTATCTATGGAGAACAATTGCCATTTTTACTTTAATCACTTTCTACTGGTACATGAATACTGTTACTCTATTTATGAAATAAAATAGTTTGTTAAATAGTTTTACAACTACCGAGTAATATTCACAATACTACTGTAAATCACACCACTACTGCAGCCCACTGCTAGACCTGTAGGCTTGGTTCACTGCTTTAGTCTGTCCAGTAGCAGGACACTGTGGTGATGACAGCCTCCTACGCTCACTACGCTCACTCAGTTTGGTCCATGCAGCTGACTTCCATCACTGCTCTGTGGGTGTTCCTGTTCTCTGCCATGAGGTGGAAAATCATCATTTCCCTCTGTCTAGAAATGAAGTGGTACCTTGAGCTGAATAGAATAATTACTGGAAAGGATTTGCCTAAACTTTTTTATTCTTGCTCTGAGAGGATTCACTCGGGAGAAGTGCAGGAGCGTATTGTGTGTTTAAAAAGTGTTTAAAAATAAGATAGATTGCTTGACCCTGGATTGAAAAACATTACATTTCCAAATTCAGATCCAAGGAGCATCAGAAAAAAGCAAATAGACTTGACCTTTAGATTTCTTGAGGACATTTCACTTCTCATCCAAGAGGCTTCTTCACTTCTAACTAACTGATGGGGAGTTTCAGACGTCGACATTAGACATTTAGAGGTAGACATAGACATGGACTGCACATACAGTGTTACTCTGCTCTGTGAAGGCTTCAACTTCCTCAGCTTTGATTTTGACCCAGGTGTTTTCAAGTTCATGTGATCCATGTCCTTCTGCCATCATGAGTGTGACATGAGGGGCAGTGTTGTGGACTTGAAATGATACTTTCAGTGCTGGTACGAGTATCACAGCTGCAACTGCTCCTTGTGATCCAGTGTGCACACCCTGACTGACCATATAGTCCAATTTTCTGTTTACCAGCTCTTCCCAGTGGTTATTATAGTCTTTATATTCTTATTTTGCATCATGCAGAAGAGTACACATTGTGCATGCTGTGTCTCATCAGCATTTTCCAATTGGGCTTGTGTCTACGGTTTCCATGCTTTTCACTTCTGTGACAGTCTTGACTATGAAATCAACCCGAATCAGTTCACTGGTAATCACGTTTGCTGGCGGGTTGTCAGGAAAGTGTACATAGAGACCATCTTGTGTGCACATAATGTTGCTTCCTAATTAATTAATTGCTATGTTGTCTGAGTATAATTAAGGCACAACTAAAGTTTTACCTGCAGTCAGCATGAGGACCAGCTGTGTCCGGGGTCAGACTGGGCTTTCCCTGTCAGCTTCTTCTGTGCTCTTCTTCAGTTGGTTCTTCTGGCACTTTCCAATCATTTGTTCTGTGCCCTTTACTGGTTTTTACTTCACATTGCCTGTCATCTTTGTGCCGTTTTCGTTCATGTGATGGTGCATTCTGTCACTGTTTTCTGTTACTTGCTCATACTTTCTTCTGTTGTCTTCACATGCTTCACCTGCCTTTGAGTGTGTACTATTAGTCACCTTTCTCCATAAGTGAGGTTTAGGTGGTTTATGTATGTACTGTTCCTCAGAGAACACATCATCTTCTTCAAGGTCAGTCATCTCTGTACACTCGTTCAACTCACCCTTTTTCTCTCTTTTGAGTCTGGCACAGCTCGACATCTCGCACTTCATCATTTGTTTGCTTGCTGTAACTTTTCCTTGAAGCTCATCTTCCATCCCAATGTTTTCCATGTTTACCTCTTACTTCTACCACTGGAAGTTGCCCTGCTTTTGTCACTCTCTGACTGGGAGCGTATGGTGGTGGGTGGGTTAGCCATTGAGGGGCACTGGGCTGCTGTTACATTTGCTTTTTTCCTTTTCTGCTGTCTTCTTTCTGTGTTTTCTTACCTATCCATGTGGGTGTCTGCACTGTTTGTGTATGTGTGTGTCTATCCCCCTTTTGTCTAAACAACTCCAGTACCTCTCTTTCTCTGACTCACTTTCTTTCCTGTTTATTGCTTGTGTCTTTTGTAGTGTCTTATGTTTGTTTCCACTGCTATCTCCCTCATCCATCAATATATGTCATTTTCACAAGTACAGTTAGCACAACAGAGTTCAGAATTTATTAGGGCTGGACATGAACATCCAAATACCCGAATATTCAATTGTTGTGGTGGTATCTGGATATACATAACCCGCCTGCACCTCCAGCGTTATTACATAGAGGCTTGCAGTGACAACCAAACCATTCCCACAAAAAACAAAACACAAGCAACAAGCTAGCAAGGTATATAAACATTGAACAGAAATTCATTAAACCTGTTCACTCTGTATGCATGTGTGCATATATTGTGTGTTTCTGAGGTGTTTTGGGGCAAATACAATCACCTCAGTTTTGTCTGAGTTTAAATGAAGGAAATTACGGGTCATCCAGGCCTTTATGTCCTTCAGACATGTTGGGAGTCTGACCAACTGATTGGTTTCATTTAGCTTCATAGATAAATATAGCAGGGTGTCGTCTGCATAACACTCGAACTGTATGCAGTGCTTCCTAATAATATTGCCTGAGGGGAGCATGTAGAAAGTAAATAGTATTGGTCCTAACACAGAGCCCTGTGGAACTCTATAACTGACTTTGCTGCGGGTGGAAGAATCATCAACATGAACAAACTGGAATCTGTCTGATAAATATGACTTAAACCAATTTAGTGCAGTTGCTTTAAGCCCAATTAAACATTCCAGTCTCTGTAATAAGATGCTGTGATCCACTGTATCAAATGCAGCACTGAGATCCAGCAGAACGAGTATAACACCACACTTATCTCAAGTGTAATAGCATTTAGTGTCAGTATAAATTGATTGTACACAGTCTGTTTATAGTGGTAGAGAAACTGCTACAATATCTTGTATAAAATGTTTTTGAAAAATGTCTTCTCTGCTCCCATTTATTCCACACAGGAGGCTAAGACCAACTGCCTGAAGTGGCTGCAGAAACATGCAAACGTCGATGGCGTCCTTACTAAATCCAAGAGCTCTCTTCGGATGGTATCCACTTCAGAATTCCAGGATGGTTCTTTGCTTCCTGAGGGCTCACTGGCCCTGGTCACTGACTCTTCAGACTCCCAGAGCTGGCCGCAGTTCAGTATGGAGACCTACCGGAAGAACCTGAAGACCAGCCTTCTAGGCCACACCGTGCTGTTTGCTGAGATCGTCACTTCGACCATGGACCTGTTTGAAGGGTAACACATTTTCCTCTGAGCCTGTTTATTGTTTGAAATGTGTGCTTGAGCCAACAGCAGTATATTCTCACAGGCAGAATGGATGTATGACTTTGTGACCAAGAAAAGGGGCGCTTTGGTTTTGACTGCTGCACAGGCTGACCAGCTGTACCCTGACAGCACCTTTCACCACCCTGAAACACAGTCAGCTGCAGCTATTTGAATAACATAGTTCAGGTTACTTTGAATAGTTGAGCCCCCAAAGTCCAGATGACATTTTACGTCCTGCCATCTTGATATGCGATGCCGGGAAAAGTATTTGCCCCCTTCTCAAATTCTTATTTTTTTGCATATTTTTCCACTTTAATGTTTAAGATCGTCGAACAAATGTAAATATCAGACAAAGATAACCCAAGTAAACACAAAATGCAGTTTTTAAATGATGATTTCATTTATTAAGGAAAAAAAAACTATTCAAAGCTACCTGGCCCTGTGTGAAAGAGTAATTGCCCCCTGAACCTAATGACTGGTTGGGCCACCCTCAGCAGCAACAACTAAAATCAAGCATTTTCTAGAACTGGCAATGAGTCTTTCACATCTCTGTGGAGATCTTTTGGCCCACTCTTCTTTGCAGAATTGTTTTAATTCAGCAGCACTGGAGGGTTTTTGAGCATGAACGGCCTTTTAAAGGTCATGATATTCAAAATATTCAAAAAAATAAGAATCGAGAAGGGGGCAAATACTTCTTCACAGCACTGTACATTATGCGGAACATTATCTTATCAAACATCCTTACCTGTGTAGACACATTCTTGTTAACACAATAATTCTGGAACATAGCAGAAACTTTATATGTAACATCACAGGCCCCCATATGGAGTATCTAGTCTTATTACATTTTGGGCATCTTTCTTCATAAAATATTAATACAAATACACTGATTTCACAGAAACTGCTTTGACTTCTAAACACTTTAGTTGATAGATTTAAAAGGTTTACACCAGGTATTTAGCAAGCAAAAACAAACATGTTAGTGTGGGAAGTTTTTTTCTAAACAATGAGCACATTGCCTAAGTTAAAAAAATAATTTTTGTGAACACAGTAATTCATGATGAAAAATTGTGTGAACACCACAGTTAGGTAGATGGTCTGATTAGATTATGATGTACATTCATTTGTGTACGTGTGTGATTGTGCATGCGTGCGTGCGTGCACACTCTGGTGTGGGAGGATAGACGGGCTGGAACTAATTAAATGCTGAAGTGACCTCACTGCAGCGAAGGCAAGTTGCACCTAATGGACGTCTTTGTCTGCATCACACATGTGAGTAAATGTGGCCGTTGAGCAGGTCGATCAGGCAGCAGGTGGGAGCAATTAAAACTGTCATAAAGTTTGAAAAATGGATTGTAGAGCAGCACTGAGCTGATTGGAACAGACAGTGTTGTCATTAAGGTTATACAAAAACGAAAGCAGGGTGAATGAGTAGGCCATGTAACCCCAAACTGGTTGCCGCAGTTTGATTTCACTGCTAATGTTTGAGTTTCCAGATGTCTCTCTGGAGCAGCCTTGATTAATGTTATTATTAAGGAATGCCTGTTTCATTTCTTTAAGCATTTATGTTTACTAAGTATTCACAGTGAATATTTTCAGAGAAAACACACCTTTTTTTTTTTTGGTAGAATTTGCAGTTTTAAACAGTTGTAGAGAGGTGCTAGTGGGAGCTATCAGAGAGGGAGTTGCGTTGAGTTTTTGCTTGGTGATCAGTGATGCTTTGATGTATGCCAAGTAGCAGAGAATATTTTGTGTTTTTATGGGTTTTAACGGGAATTTCAGTGTATCTCCTTCCTACTACAAATGTTTTGTCCAACAATTCTCATTTAGATTGATATATTCAAGGTCAGTAGGCATACCAATCTTACACATGAAAGTCAGTCTTCTAGTCCTGAATGGTACGCAGCTGTATAAGAGTTTATTTTATTTTATTTTATTTTATTTTTTCTGAAGTACCCCTTTAAGCCAGTGTGTATTTTGTCACCTGATTTTCATTCAGACATGTGAATGATTCGTACTAAGACTGTGTCAACACCCACAGGATCCCAAGGATCTGCTGCCAACTTCCCAGTGCCAGACACCACAGGAGACCTCTGGAGCTCCTATGTCTGTGCTCCAGCAGCTTAGAGCGCTTTTAGTGACACGGGGGCAGGCACAAAATTAGGCCAGTGATTTTATTGTTGTGGCTGATCTGTGTACCTGTCAAACAGGCTGTCTCTGAGTGAGTTCTGTTGTTGTTCAACGAGAAGGAAAGAAATATATCTCATCTGAAACACAGTTAGGTAAAACTAGTGTATTGACACAAGCCTGCCAGGGACCACAGTGATTCTATGTTGTTTGTGCTGAGCTGTTGCTTTGACTTGGTAAAATACGTAAATTATTTTCTCTGTATGTAGTAACAACATTAATTAATTTGCGATTCAGCAACATGACAGCAAGAAATGTATTTTAGGCAGAGTTAAAGGTAATGTGTGTGCAATGCAACAGATGGATAGAGAGGTGGGAAGCCCTTCATTTTGATTTAAGCTAGAAGTGCAGCTCTTTGTGTTGTCTGATACAACATTCAACTGCACCGTATTTTCTTCTGAGCAAATGTAGTCACTGCTAAAATCGCAGCCATGAATGCTCGTACCCACATAAACTTAATTTGGTTGCAGTTTTGCGTTTTTTTTGTGGTTGTTCCTAATGCTGCATATTTTAACAGACCTTTTTACTTTCTTGAGAATGTTTAAGGAAATAGTCTCTCATTTGTAGAATGGGGTTATGTTGTTAATCAAAACAGCAAATTGTTGGACAGATGATGAATTTCACATGAGTCAGTTATTCAAAACCTCTCAAGTGACAATGACTGAGCTTTTCTAATATCTGCCAGATAAATAAGGCATTGAGATCTGCCCTAATAGACAGAGAGGGACTGTGTCGAAAGTTCCTGCAGGTCAGCACTGTCTGAAATTAAAGAGCTGATGAAAACAGGTTCAGCCACTTGAGTGCAGAGGCTTGAAGCTAAGGCTCAATGGCTTGCAGACCGTGTGTTTGTTCATGGTATTATTGCTTTGTTTGACTGGTAGCAGCCAATAATAGCTAGTACTGAGACACAGGACAGTATTTTCACAAGGTCACACCGATTTGGAGTGCCGGTGCTTTTTAGTGAGCAGCTTCACATCGTGCAGCCTTTAGTCACTGTAATGTTTCTGTCGTATGTTGAACACATGGCACGGGAAGTCCACGGTCCAGTCATGATGTTTCAGTTTATTCTTTGTCAGTTTCAGTGCGTGATAGAAGAAATAATTTGCCCTATTTGTTTTCTGGTGGAGATTTAATTGAAAAAATTGAAAGTGTGGCTGACTAGAAACAAAAAAAATGTTGTTATCATACTAAAGCACAGCATAATTCTTACAGTTTTGAGTAAAACAGATTAAAATACTTAGAAGCAATATTTAACATGGCAAATATCAATTCAGTTCAATTCAGTTTTATTTGTATAGCACAGTTTACAACACAGCACCTACCATATAGGTATAGACATTATCAATTTAAACAGAGAACCCAACAATCCAAAGTAGCCTTTGGACTCGCTCTGAGCAAGCGGTCGGCAACGGTGGGAGGGAACCAAAAGAAAACCTCTGACAGAACCAGGCTCAGGAAAGGCAGCCATCTGCCTGGACCGGTTGGATTGAGAGTGGGGAAGAGGGGGGGGTGGGGGTAGCAGGATAGCAAATGAAGAGCAAGTAGTAGAGCAGAACAATAAATATTTTGGGGGTCGATGAGGCCAGCAGCTGCAGATCCAATTTTTATTTTTATTACACAACATGAATCTGATACTCAATACTGCACACGTATATTACATACATTGTGTGGTTACTTTATGTAGAACAACACATTCAAATATAATCATGCCAGATAATTAAAAAGGAAGATAAAGATGGCCATAGGGATTCAAAATGATGTTGTAGTCAACCCATTCTGCTGTATATTGTATTTTTTAATGTTTACTATTGACACATCAGCAGAGATGCAGCGCAGCAAAATTACAAAACCCAGCCTTAGAATTTATGGTTCCATAGATTTCCCCTCCTGCCTAACAGTCTCAACTAGATTAATTGTTCTATCTTCATCATTAATGGCTGTTAGCTATTTTTAAATTAATTATCAGAAAATGATGATTAATCCTTGTCACAATTCTTGGTTGGCGGTTGGTGTTTAGTTAAGGACAGTTAGCGGTGTGAAAGTGTTAGAATTGGGGGGAAATGTTGGGATAAGAGCCTGTGGAGACCACTTGGCTGGTACAGAGAGCATAATGATTCTTTTCCTGCTGTGCTGAGATTGATCCCTGTGCCTGAAGCAACTCTTCCTTCATGTTGACTTTTTCTTGCAACAGCTTCAGGCTTTTTTCAGTCAAAACAGATATGCATACATGAAGCTAAGTAGCAATGGATGTAAATTTAATTCAGATTATTTTCCCTTTTACTTGTGGGTATATGATTTTTTTTCCATGATGTCTGCACATGTGGAAAGTATTTTTGCATTAACACAGTTTTTTTTAAACACCATCACTTTCTGTCATTACTACTTCTGTGACTAAGAGTCTTTATAATTTCTCATTTTGAAACAGTACATATTGAACAGCATCGTCACACACACAGAACACTTAAGTCGTCCCTTCATATTCTAAAGTCTAAATAGAAAAACAACTTTAACAAAAGGACTCTTTTACCTAAAACTGTTCCAGTTGTTGTGCAAAACCCCTTTCAATCATTGTTTGTTTTTACAAGCAATCCAATATCCAAACTGACAATGCATAGAATTAGGTGGTGTTTCCTGTGAAAAATACACACCCCAGGACAGGGGTTTGGTGCAAAGAAAATGGATTCCTCATAACTGTGGCAACAGGTTTGACCATAAAAATCAAATTGCCCCAATTGACCTTGCATGCTCCACCTGCAATTATAAAAGATTGTAAGCAGATGCCTAAACGTCCTCATTTCTTATTCCAAGGAACATATGGTGCAGTGTTTGACTTAATTTTTTTTTTTTTTTTTTGTCCAGTGGAAGGAATGTTATACTCCAAAGCCCAGTCCTTCCTGCACTGATGATTTCAACATAAGGAAGGACTATGAGGTCTCATGAGGTTCAGAAACCTGCAAGTTTTTATTTCACTTCATTAAGACTAATCTGAACTACCAGCAAGCAGTTTAAGCAGTTTCTTTAAAAAGAAAAAAAAAATCACTGGTAACATTGTATTCACTATTTTCATTGATTTAATTCCAAAAACTCATCTCTGTATCAGAGTTACATGTTTAGAAAAGTTTGACGACCGTAAACATACTTAGATGTGATTCTACACTGTTGCTTTCTCAACAGTGTACAGATCCACTCACCCTCAGCTACTCACTGCAGCTGGAGCACACCAGCCACCTACAACGCTGCTGTGACACTGTAACACTGTGCTACACAATGACAAGTTGTAATATTGAAATAATTTCACCACACATCTTCACCCTGAAAACTAATTGTGAAGAAGGACGATACAGAAAGTCCCTCCCTTTAAGTTGATAGGATTGGTTCGTTAGGTTTTATTACATATGAAGCCCTGGAGGCCTAAATCCGTGTTTGTAGAATGTCGCCAGTACACTGCAGTTTTACGGTGGACAGGATCACTTATTCTTACTATAGGGCTGCAACTCAACTTGGGTAACGTCTGCTGTACGCCTCGCAGCCTGGAAAACAATCCTCCCATCGAGGTAGTCAAACAAGAATGAAAACTAAATCGTGAACATAACCAGCAGCTACTGCCATGGCTAACTCTTGTCCATATATTGAGTTAAGCTGTAATCCCCATGCCTCTATTTCTTGATTAACCAGTATAATAAGTGATAGCAAGTTGTTTTGTAAGAAATGCTTTTACTTTAGATGAGCACCAATTTGAGATCCACAGAAGATGCCATCTACAACGCTCTGGATCACGGAAGAGACCTGGCACATACATTAGGATGCTCTTAATGGACTTCAGTTCTGTAGAATTAAGATTAATGAATGCTTGGAGTGCAGTCAGATTAGATTTTATGTGATTTCAGCTTCACTGAGGCTTGACTGGTTTCACAGCCGTCACGACAATGTCAGAGCCAAAAGGCTCCAGTTTTGCTTCAAGTATTGGGAGTGCTTTGTTTGTTCTCCTGTTTAACAACATTCTCACATATCACTGCAGTTCTATAGATATTAACACAACAACCTCACGCTGTCACACAGGTTTAATGGACCGGTGTGGTTCTGTTTAGCAGTGATTGCTCAGATTTAACACGAAAAAGTCGGATTTTTTCTGTTCTCTTGTATTTTTGTTCTGAATGTCTTAAAAGATGGATTTTGTTGAAGTGTCATCCCCCCAGTAAAGTTTCCAGGTCTGCATTTTCTGGTTGCATTTCAGATTTAAACTCCAAAGATGCTTAAATACGCATTTTAACGCCATCATTCCCAGCAGTCTGGTATCTAAATTCCACAGCCTAGGCCTCCGGACCAACCATTCCCAGGCAGTCGAGTTAGGAAATCAGACATCCTCCAACCTCAACCTGAACACCAGTTGTTGCAACCCCACTCCCCAGTCCCTGGGGGAGAGCTGGGGCAGCAACAAGACAGCCACTGGATGCTGTGAAAACAAGAGTTAACAAAAGCTGTATTATTGAAAGATGAGTATTTAACAAAATATTGACCACAATGGAGGGGAAAAAAAGAAGAAACTAAGGGCGGAGGGTGCTATTCCAGTGAAATATAGAACCACAAGAGTACTTTCACTGGTATGTTTTGTACATGTATCATAATCTGCGGTACCAAAATACAAGTAATATCTATAAGACTAAATACACAGGAAGTAGCACCCCTATTTGAAGTCTATCATGACTTGTCTGTCACAAAAGAAGTTTAACTGTAGCAGGGCCCTTTAGCCCACACCAGAAAAACTGTTGGTATCCATTAAACTCTCTCATATTTGCTGGTCAGAATATAGTGATTTTTAAGTGTAGATTTGATGCTTCACCTTTTTACTCATATTTTGTTATAGTTAGCTAAATTAATGAATTAGTTTAAATTCAAAACACAAGACACTTGCTTACAAAACCACAACGAGAACAGCTCCCTCCTACCTGAACTCTCTCATTCGCATCTGTTACCTATAACTGATAACTACCTATTGATGCATTCTACATTTCTACAATTTCATTTAGCAGACACTTTTATCCAAAGCGACATACATTGAACTTGTTCTATGGCACTTATCTAGATTGTTTTCTCCTGACTAGATCCTTACTTGTGTTATATCTGCTCTCAGATGTACGTCGCGTTCGATAAAAGCGTCTGCTGAATGAAATTGTAGAATTGTAATTTGTGAAGTCCACTTTGATGAGACCATCTCATGTGAGATTAGCTACCTCAGCAGTTGGTATTGAATCATGAATAATGCACACAGGTGTTATAGTCTGTGACATAAACTGCTGGACATGAATACGAGGAGGCTCTGGCTTTGGACAAACAACACCAAACGGGACATTTTATAGGTGTGTAGTCTAATAGATGGCTGTATATTGCTGTCCAGTGTCTCTGCCACACCAGGTAGGCCTATTCCAGAAAAGCAGGTAGTAACGCAAGGTCATGCATCGATGCCTCGGCCGCCCCGTAGTACTGGAGCAGCTCTCTGTCATTGATGACTTCCAATGGTGCTATTTGGAAATGATAATTTCTTGCTTTTCCTCAGTAAACAAGATTAACTAAATTAATCACATTTACAGATTAGTTTGTCCTCTCTTATTGATCACCTCTTTGATGCTGCCAGATGATCAATGCAAACACGCTTATGCATGGCAAATCCTGTTTCAAAAATGAGCAGCGGTGGCAGAAAAAAAATCTTTTAATCTGAGATATTTTAATCTAGGAAGTGAGAGGGCTTTTGGTGGAGGAGGGGCTCGTTTGGGAGATAACTGGCTTTCAGAAAAATATCTTTACTGACCACATCAAATCCACCTGATTACATGTTATATGTATTAGTAAAAGTAATGGTGGAATCTGTTGAATTCATTTTATTTTGGATCAGTAGCTTTACATCAAATCAGACTGTTTCTAAAATGCCTGGTCTGTTTCAGATGAACAAACTGACACATGCTTTGGGTGACAAAAGCAAAATACGACCGCCTCTTTTAGTTTTATGGCATTGCCTGCCTTGTCCTTATGTGTGAGAAAATTGAAGAAAGATGGTGCCTGCATTACCGTCTTTCCAGCGTATGATCACAGGTCCTCCTCTACCCTTTTTTATCTTGCGTATGACTCAGCTGGTGGGCTCGTTCTCCTGACCTCCTGGGTCTGTGAGGGCGACCCCTTTGGCTCAGCTGCCCCTAAAACAAAGAGTTCTGAGCAGGGATTCAGAGAGCCATGTTCTTCCTCTTGGGACAATGCCTCGCTTCACTGTCAGATATGCTACTTTTCCCCAGTCTGTCAAGTGCAGAGGTGTTCAGTGAAGAGCCGGGTCTTCAGTATTTTCTAAAACACTGAGAGTTCAGGTATGAGGGAGCTGTTCTTATTGTAGTTTTGTGGTGTCAGAGTTTTGAATTGATGCTGGCAGCAACTGGATGCCAGTGAAGCGATCTGAACAGCGTGGTGACATGGGCTGGTTTTGGCTGGTTGAAAAGTTGTAGTTATATTTTAGTAGCATAAATGGAGTGGCTGCCTTTGAACCCAAACATATATTACTTGTAACGAGTATGTCGTGCCACAGACGATAATATTAAACCTTGTGATATTGCCTGCTCCTCCAGAAGTGGCCCATCTGCACGAAATCAATGACTATATTTGACAGCACTGTGAAGCATAATATTATTACATTCTGTAATATTATATGTTACCTACATGTAGAAAACAACTAAATGGACTGATCTAAGTAATAAACCCCAAATCAATAGTTTATCATGTGTTAACATAATTCTGTATCTGAGATTTAGCCCAAAGCGCAATGATGTGTCACATATGTGTGCAGCATGTTTATGTATGGGCTGGTATTGAAGAGTTACATTTTGCTCACTGAATTCACTACTTCGAGTCATATAGTGCATGTCCATCTTATCATTTTTGGTACAGCTCACTATTACCAAAATAGTGGCCCGTTCTGTAAGTATTTTTCGGTGGCGTCTCCTGAAAAGCCTCTGTGGCTAAGATGGACAAAGAAAGCCCTACAATAATTAAAATGCTTATTCTCATGACTTTGCATCCCTTTGTTGACATGAATGAGAATCTGTGTAATCCATTCAAACTTTTTTCTGGGCTTGTGGAGGCCTTTGCAATATTCAGTGAATGGGCTTTCAAAATGAGATTAACTTTTTAGAGGAATGTAATCACCACTAGCGTTTCAACCTTGAGCTGGCCTATATAGAGATCCCTTGAGTACACAGGAACACTTTAAGGCACATGCTCCTCCTCCTTTATTGACAGCCACCCACTGAGTGTGTAAAAACATTAATGATTTTCCTCCTATCTTATAAGTAGATTCCAGAAATTAATTTGAGCCTTTTACATGTTGAGACCTACGTGCTATGTTTTCAGTTCTTAATGTGGCACTCTCCAACATAAAAGAGTAACATATAGCAGAGCATTTAGAGCCACTAAATACTCACAGATCTGATGCGAAAGTTCCTGATTCCAAACTACATATGGAAAGCATAAATCACTAATGTAATATGCATAACAGTTTAACTGAGAGATTTCACATAACCATAACCTTTTTAAAGAAAGGACTCATCTCAGTTGGTTTTGTTGGGTTGCACTGATGCACAGACAGCCCTGTGGTCAAATGTCATTCATAAAACCTACGTTGTATTTGCTCAATCGAACACACTCTTAAAGAAGAACTGTGAGTTGTTTAAGTTGCTCCACGCACTGATTCTATCAGTCAATAGTATGTAGAAATCTCAGAAGGCATGCATTCATCTGTCATGTTACCTTGTTCTAACATGTAAACATGGGCCTGGGCTGCACAGGAGTTGAAAGAAATGTGTGTTATAATGTCACCTGAGCTGATCATACATGATAGACGTCCAGTTTAGAATGAGAGTTGAAGTGTTGTCACTATGACATTTTAAACATGATGTTGTTATTATTCGTGACAAGATCAGGCAGGACTAGATATAAGGAAATAAATCAGTAACTGAGCATTGTAGTATTTGATAATGTAGAACTTGATCTAATCTGGTACATTTCCAAATGAAGTCCCAGTTTCAACCTGTGGTCCTACTAAATGCAGACAGGGCGGTTGGGGCTCATGTGGTAAAGCGGGTTGTCCTCCAATCACAAGGCTGGCAGTTCGATCCCCGCCCCTCCACAGTGGAAGTGTCCTTGGGCATGACACTGAACCCAAAGTTGCTCCCAATGGCAGGCAGCACCTTGCACGGCAGCTCTGTCACCATTGGTGTATGAATGTGTGTGTGAATGGGTGAATGAGAAACGCATTGTAAAGCGTTTTGGATAAGTTAAATGTTTTCCATAACTTGTGATCAGTCTTTTACATCACCATGGAGGAATGTTGACCCACTCTTCTCTGCAGAATAGTCTTAATTCGGCCACATCAGATGGTTTTCGAGCATAAACTGCCATTTTTCGGTCTTGCCACAGCATCTCAATTGGATTCAAGTCCAGACTCTCACTTCACCTTAATTTTGTTCTTTTTGAGCCATTCAGATGTGAACTGGCTGGTGTGCTTTAGGTCTTTGTCATGCTGCTGCTTGTGCTTTAGGTCATGTACTGATGGGGGGAAATTCTTCAGGAGGATTTTCTGATAGAGAGCAGAATTCATGGTTCCATAATTAGTAAGTCTTCCAGGTTCTGTGGAAGCAAAGCGGCCCCAAACCATCACACTACCACCACCATGCTTCACTGTTGGTATCATGTTCTTCTACTGGAATGCAGCATGAGCTTTACACCAGATGTAACGGGACCCATGTCTTCCAAAACGTTCCACAGGATGATTGGTAGCTGAGGGGGCAGTTACATTTTTACATAGAACAGGTGGGGCTGGACAGTGTTTTTCCTTTAATAAGTGAAATCATCATTTAAAAAATGTTATCTTTGTCTTGTATTAAAATTAGTTTGATGATTTGAAATATTTCAGTGTGACAAATATGAAAAATAGAAGATACCTGTAGGGGGGCAAATACTTTTTCACTACACTGGATATCATAATCACACTAAACACCTCAACCCATCTGAAGGCTTATAAACTCATAGCTAATTTAGTCTGCATTACAAAGTTAACAGCTTGCCCCATCAAACCTCCTGATCTCAGAATCTAGATTGTATTATTCATCCATCCCTTTGAGAAGCAGTTCTTTGAGAAGTCTTACAAAGCTCAGTCTGACCAGAGATGGGGAACCCTCTTACTGGGACAGCACTTAAGCTGATTTAACACAGACCAACTTTGCATCACAATAGTAGAAAGGCCCTCCTCTGCTTTGGCAGCTTCACACTCTTTGTTCATTAGCCAATAGAGGGCGGTTGCATTGGGTCCCTGGATCAGCTTTAATTACATTTGTAGATGAGAGAATGTGCAAACATTTCCTCTTTGCTTATTGATAGTAACACAGCCCCCTGAAGAAAGTAACTTATAAGTCAGCAATGATGAAATGCTGACTGACTTAATAAATGCAGCCTTGCAGGATGATCTTAAATTTAAGCTCGAGCATTTCTGAAGACATTTTGTGAGCGCTAGTGCTGCTTCTTCCATTTGATACAACAGAGATACTACACAGCGAGAACACCCCAGTGTAGTATCACTTAACTATTAATTGATTCATAATTGTTTCACCTTAAAGCCGTACTGCTTCACTTCGAAGTAGAACAACAGAGTTTTTGCTTTGATGAAAAATTAAACCACCAACTATGTTTAAAATACAATCCCCACAGTTGGAACTTAATGAAACAAAAGTCAGCACTTTTATGAGAGTTTAATTGTATATATATATTTTTTTATTTTTTTATTTTTTTTTTAAACAGACTGCACAGTGTTAACAGCTTCAACATCTTTCTGCGTGGAGTTTGCATGTTCTCCCCGTGCAGAGTGGGCTCTCTCCGGGTTCTCCGGCTTCCTCCCACACAGTCCAAAAACATGTTGAGGTTAATTGGTGATTCTAAATTGTCCGTAGGTGTGAATGTGAGTGTGCTTGGTTGTCTGTCTCTAAGTGTAGCCCTGTGATAGACTGGTGACCTGTCCAGGTGAACCTGCCTTCACCTTGAGTCGGCTGGGATAGACTATACCTAGTCATTCATTTGTTTTGGAAGATTTTCCTATATTACAAATCTGTCAGTGGCAAAGATATGTGAACCTTTGCTTTCTGAATCTGCTTTGGTTAACGATCATACAAAACTGAGAAAAAAAACAAACACTGAATGTTTGTCTTTTGTACAGCTAGTGAATTAATGCACCCATCATTTAATTTCTTGAAAAGCAACCTAGGTGATGATATCACCTGAACTTCCAGACACATAACAGCCGCTATGTAATAATAGTAATTATATATTGTATTGTAGTATTCAATTTTCTCAGTGAGAAAGGTGGTACACAGTACTAGTAAGGTTAAAGTAAAAGCATTAACTAAAGGTGTAATAAACATCAGCCTAACCACTCTAATCCAACTCTGTCTGTTCTTGTCTCTCTTTAGGCTGACTGTCCACATTCCAAAAGATGTGGGTTTAATAGCAGTAGCAGCTCAACAATGCCAGGGAAAAGGTGAGTGCTTCAGTGTCAGCCTGCAGAAACAACATGTACACATGTCTCAGATGTACACCAAAGTTTCAGCTGTGTTTATTTTTGTTTTTGTTTATCTTATTCGTTATTGTTGTTTAGCACCACTCAGCATCCACCTATGTGTTTCCTGTGCTTGCTGCTGCTGCAGGTCGTGGCAGGAATGTCTGGCTCAGCCCTTTGGGTTGTGCCATGTTCACTCTGAGGGTCCAGGTCGAGCTGAGCTCCACACTTGGACAGAGGATTCCCTTCGTGCAGCATCTGGCAGCTCTAGCCGTCGTGGAGGCCGTTCGCACACTTCCAGGATACCAGGTATCAGCCTGCACACTTCCCAGCACTCAAATATTTTTCAGACTGTTTAGCTTGCACATCCTTTGTGATTTCTTGTCCTGTGTGATACACCTGTGCATACAAAAATGAGTCAAAACATGACCAGTCACGGTTGAATGTAACAGCAAAGGTGAATGTCAAGGTCTAGACTGTGTTAAGCAGCAAGTGGACAGTCTGCTTTCATAGTCAACATATTGATATGACCTGAGATACTTGACAAGAGCCAGAAAATGCAGCATTCTGTGGGGACACTCCTAGTTAACAGTGGTACCCACTGACAGTGGTCTGAAGAAGGACAAACCATAAACTGCTGACAGGATGTTGGCGGATATGTTGGACTCCAACTATAACTTGTCTTACAGGTCAGCTGCTCAGATTAGGTGATAAATACCACAGGACACCACAGGTCTATGTGCAACTGAGCTGTTTTGGCTGCATGTGACAGACGAACAGTGCATTGGGCTTTCAGTCTGGTGTTTTGACTCATCAGTTTACACTTAAAGTAATAGTGGTCTGTAGTAGCAAAACGTCATACTGCCTGACATGAACATGTTATCACAGTGTAGTAATGTATTACCGATGCTGCTTTAGATCAGTGTATAAAATGTAAATGTATTATGTTTAGAATCAATGATGTTTGAACATATTTCAACTTTCTTTAGGACATAGATCTGCGGGTGAAGTGGCCCAATGACATCTACTACAGTAACTTGATGAAGCTTGGGGGAGTCCTGGTGACTTCCACTGTAATAGGATCAACTTTTCATCTACTAATAGGTAACAGCTTCAATGAAAAGTTACTCGACTTTCATCTAACCATAATTAATGAGACTGGAGCTTTAATAGATGGTTTGTTTTTTTAATAATATGCTAACATAAGCCCTCTCACATCCCACTAATACACCCCTTTTGGACTCATTATGGTATTTGCCCCAGATTTTCAAACTGAGAAAACACAGTGACTCTGCTAAAAATAAGTTCAGTTTTTGTTGAGCCAACTGGAGGTGAGTGACCCTCAACAATGACAATAAAGGTTCCATCAGTGATGCAGCCCGTTAGAGAGGACAAAAACACTCCTCTTTCAAATGATGCCAGCGATTTTGTCATGTCTGAAAATGGCTTTTGCATCAGTTTCCCACATTCCTTGCTGATGCAAACTCTTTTTACTTTTTACTTTCACATCGTGTTGTTACTGAGCTTCTTCACAGTGTCCTCGTGTCTTTTAAACTCCATCACTAGTGCTTCTCTCACACAAACACTCAGTTTTGAATGACAATGACTATTCTCTGTTGTCTCCCTGACTTACTTTGATGCACTGTAAGGGATCCTGTGCCTTGAGATTTCCTGATTGGACTTTTTTTTTTTTTGCAGATCTTGAAATACTCCTTTGTCTTAATGTTTTACCTGTAGAATGATTCCTGTTTCTCCCAGTAAAGGTAAAGTAAAAGTGTCACAAGGTGTGCTCATAATAACATATTTCTTAATCACGATGTACCCTACAGGTTGTGGGTTTAATGTGACAAACAGCAATCCAACTGTGTGCATCAATGACCTGATCAGGCGGTACAACATACAGCATGACTGCAGCCTGGAGCCGCTTAGCTGCGACCAGCTCATTGCTCGAACTGTCAATTGCCTGGACGCCCTGATCACCAGCTTCCAACTGGGTGGCCCAGACGCTGTCCTCCCCACCTACTATAAGAGATGGCTTCACAGGTGTGTACCACAGACAGCCCCATTCAGCTAGTTCATGCATACAAGCAGTTTGTGAAATTTTCAGCCAAGTGAAGCACTGATTTAATCGTAAGTAACCATGCAATATCAGTTCTCTGTTTGTCCCTGATTTAAAACCTGAATGGCTCACTGCATGAAAAAATCACTGCAATTGTTCTTTTATAAATTTGATGATGGTTTGTTATGACTTAAGGTAGCCATAACTCTACTGCCCCACTACAAACAACAGTCTGTAGGAACTAATGGAAACACTACATTTCATAACAACACTTTGGATGAAATAGTTTTAAATAGTGCATCAGTATCGATACCAGTGGATCCCTCGTCAGTACCATTTAAAACAAGAAGTAGGACAAACTAGGTACATTAATACACACAAAGTTCTGGTGTTCACAGTTCTGGTGCGTAAGGCATTAAGGTTCTTGGTCTACACTGAGAAGTAAATGTTCTGTTTAGCTTTACAGAGTTTTATAAAAAAAAAAAATTCCTGAACCCTGTTGTGACATTTTGAAGCTGAACTGTAAAAGTGGTTCCCTGTGCTCTGACCCCAGCGGATCTCAGGTGCGGCTGTGGACCGAGGACGGCCTGGAGGCTCAGGTGGTGGGTCTGGACCAATATGGCTTCCTTCAAGTGCACAGCAAGGACCAGGGATTGGTCTCAGTAGAGCCTGATGGAAACTCATTTGACATGCTGAAGAACTTGCTCATCATCAAGCAGCATTAGGACCAAAGTCAACCAAGTACCGAATCACCATCTGTTTCAACATACTGAATCCACAACTTCATGTAACTATATAATATATGTCCAGGTTTTCTAACTGACTGATATGTCACTAAATCGGTTACATGTATTAGTCAGATTATTGTTTAGCTTCTTCATATGTTAACCTGACCTACATTTAAAGTGGTTGGTTGATGAATTAAATGAAAAGTAGCTACATATAGTGACATCTTCAACAGTGATGGGTCAATGCCATGTTAAGCACGAGCGTATTTAAGACTCGCTGGTTTTGAATCACAAAATAATCCCAGTTTCTTACAGCTTATACTAATTTCTGGAAAGAATATATCTTGTACCCCTTATCTAATTTGATATCAGGGTTACATAAGAGAAGTGACCAATTGCAGCTTGTGCTGGTGCTACTTTAAGCAAAGTAAAGATTTCTGCAGAAGTTTGTTGTTCATGTCTTTTTTCTCACCTTTTCCTGGACATGAGCAGAGCTGGTTCCACAATTCTGATTATTTAAGAAAAAATATAGAAAGATACAGAAGTCTTTGGGAGTGTCCTGGATGGACGAACACAAAGATTGTCACTCACAATGTGTGGAAGTTTGTTTACATCTCATAGTAAACCTAGCATATTAGTAAATAGTAATTTTCTCTGAAAGCAATGACTTTAAGATGCAGTGTCATATATCATTAAAGACTGTTGAACAGACACAACACTTTTTGCCCCATTTTATGTAGGATTGGCATAATGCAGGCATAGTGAATGCAGACAGACAGACAGGTTACAGACAGTCAGACAGGTTAGAGACAGACACCACATTTAAACATCAGCTTGGGAATCTGATACACAAAACGTTAACTGCAGTATCATACAGTCAGATATGATAAGTAAACTTTATTGATCCCTTACCAGGAAATGTAAATGTTACAGTAGCTGGATACAGATAAAGCATGAAAAAGCAGGAAAATAATTACAAAAAGTACAATAAGGCAAAAAAAAAAAACTATAAATATGGTCTCATAGAGACAATGTACAAGACCTGATGAATTTACATGGTATGGTGAGTTTACATCTGGATATGACATGATGAGTGGCACGCAGGATATTTGTACCCACATTTCTGTTATTGTAGTCAAAATTGTTATTGGGAGAAAAGGCCAGTGATCAACATCATGTTATTACGCATGAAGAGCTGAAGAGAGTACAGTCTTACATTCTGTTGTTGGGTTACATGGGAGCAAACAAACAGTAATAAAGATGCAGTAAATAGTAAATAAAGAACAGTGTGTTGCTGCTGCTATAAACACATTGGGTGTTTTTCAGTGGAACAGGCTGGAGGGTGATTGGAGTTCCCCTTTGAAAACTGGGCTCATACTACGTTTGTGACCAAACTATGCTGCTGTAAGCCAACAAGGTTATTATTGTTTTGTTGGTCAAAACACACTCACAGTATGAAATGTATGGCGATGTGTACACATGGAAATCCTGGCCATGAGCACGACACAAGCACAAAGAACAATATTCGTGGGCACAGGGCACATTCCTGAGTGAGATTAGTGGGTTTGTGAAGTGTGTCAAGAATGAAATCTGAGTTGTCAGTGTCACCAGAGTGGCTGTCTTGGAATCAGACCCGATCTTGATCCACGACAAAGGCTCAGAACACCCCAAGTGTTAACCAGTTCAGCCATGACAGCATCAGCATTGCAATCAGACAGCCCATGTCAAATTGCTGCCTTTGAAACATTCACAGTGTTGTATAAATGATTTCATTCTCATTCTAATAGTCTATACTATGTAATTTGATTACAGCATAAAACTAAAATCAGTTACTAATACACTCGGTGTAAAACTATTGTGTATAGAAGTAGGGAATGACAAACACGAGATGGAAATAAGTGCAAGGAGGTGAAAAATGTTTCTCAGTGCCAAAAGCAATGTGAAGGTTATTAAGCAAATGGCTTACTGTTGGATCTATACTCCCAACATCCTATTAAATAATTTGAGTCTGCAGGATGCCGGGGTCAAAAGGACTCTATCCCTTTTTGTATTAACTGCCTGACAGCCCGTGCAGAGCCTCCTCAGTGGAAGAGCAGAGTTACTTGGCTCACCTTCAAAAAGGATCTCATCCCAGAAGAATCCAGTGCAACCAACCCTGTTTACATGCTCCTAATAACATTAGCAGTCTGGCATTAAAGTTCTGGTCTTTGTGATGAGCTGTCTGTGGGTAGATTTCAAGTGGAAGGACAACCACGCTAACAGTGTCGCTAACAGTGCACTCAGAGCTTTGTGTGGCTGCACTTAGACACCACAACAAGACAGACGTCAGACTTAGTCAATACCTGTAATCCTTGGTGGGGATCCTGACTGCTTGTAGGCCAGTATAAAAAAGTACATTTAGCACCAAATCACCTCTCAAAGTCCTTCAAATTCTTATAGTCTATAAAATATAAATGTGTCTGCGTGTCTCAGTAACATTACTTGATCTTGTATGTGTGTGTGTGTGTGTGTGTGTGTGTGTGTGTGTTGTGTTGCACATTGTTGTCATTAAGTTGTTATTATCGCCATAATATACATTTTTATCAGTGCATCATATGCATTGTGTATTATATGTATTAGTTTACTCGTTATTGTTGTTACAAGCTCTTCTTTACTGATATTTACTCAAATTATTTTCACAGTCCTGATAAAAAAATCAGTGTTCATTGGTAAATAAAATATATACGAGGTGTGTCAGAAAAGTTTCAGGACTGGTGTCCCAAAAGATAGATTTCAAATCCAAACTAGCAAATAGAAATAATGTAGGAAATCCTAACTGACCTAAAACAGGAAAAGTTTAGTCTGGTTTAATGTCAGACAGTAAGAACATAAAGGTTTTACACACACACACATATATATACACTGGAGGGTTGTCTCTTAATGGTTTGGACTCAGTACAGGAATTATAAAACAATTTGTATGCCAAAATAGTTGTCCCTTTTTCATTTTTGAAAACATATTTAAAAAGATGAAGTTTGGCTTGGTGGTCAGCACCGTCACCTCACAGCTAGAAGATCCCTGGTCTGGATCCCTGCATCCCGACCTGGGTGCGGCCTTTCTGCATGGAGTCTCCGTGTTTTCCCCGGGCAGTGTGGGTTCTTTCTGGGTTCTCCAGCTTCCTCCCACAGTCCAAAAACATGTTGAGGTTAACTGTTGATTGTCTGTCTCTAAGTGTAGCCCTGTGATAGACTGGTGACCTGTCCAGGTGAACCTGCCTTCGTCTTGAGTCAGCTGGGATAGACTCCAGCCCCCCGTGACCTTCATGAGGCTTAAGCGCCGTATAGATAATGGATGGATGGCAGTTTTTGTGGCATATTTCTGTTTATTGATGTATGCTTCACACCACAATGAAATCTTGAAACATTGCTAATACCACAATAGTGGCCCCAACAATTCGGCACATTTCAGTCTAAGCAACACGAGAAACAGATGAAGCAGAAGCAAACTACGAAAAAATCTTTACCAGTTTGTCAACATGTAGGCTGCACATGAAATGAACTCACTTCAAACAAACGGCAGTTAGTTAAGACTACAGCAGATATGTATCCAAGGGCACTAAAGAGGGACAAAGATGTAGCACACCTGCTGCTTTGGTGACCCATGAAGTTACTTAAAATCAATACTTCAACAATGGTGTTGAGAAATGAGCTAAAATTGAATATTTTTCGAGGTTGTTAAAACATTCTGATTGAATGATTCACATTTTATTACAGATTTGTGCCACTAACTCTGCAGTATTTCTGAATTTGGGTGTGTTTTCTTTCTTTGCAGCATTGTTTCTAAATGTCATGAATGTGTTGTCAGTCAGTGAATATGTGTTCTTACTTTATTGTGTTATGTCTATTTGCCTTTCCTTTTTAAGTTGCAGTTCACCGAGCACTCAGGGACAACATACATATTTCAGGTAAGGTGTGTTTTTCAAATGAATCCAAAGTTTTCTGACCCTTTACAGGCTGTCTGAGACACTTACACAGTGAGCTAATAAAAGCACTTAAGACTTTCTCGATGATGTTAGTCAGGTATTTCCATGTATGAATATTACAATGTTATACAAAGGCTTTTCTCACTGAGTACAAAATGAGGTACTGGTTGTAGCAGACTGAGGTGCAGAATATTCCAAGGCAACACAGAGAATCCAGAGACCCTTTCTCAGAGCTGTACATTTGGTAAGAGACCATTCGAGAAGACAGCTACCGTAAATCTTTCATTCAGATGGAACATCAACATCAAATGTTAATTACAGAATGACCACTCCCGGCCCTTTTGGAGACAACATGACATCGCCCACCTCCACCAGAACGTGATTGGAGTCATAAAGTGTAAATTCTGAGGAAAACCACAGATAAGTTGCACTTTTAACCTTTCTCTCCCCCAAACATACCACAATTAACTGTTTTAGTCTGATAAATAAAGAGGAGCACATTAAATCTCAAGTGTTTGTGGAAAATGCACACACATGGGACACAAACACCCCCCTTCTCTCTGTCACAGCCAAACACACAGAGAGACTTTTATCACAAGCATATATAATTCTGAAGACATACATATATATATGGGCCATTAGCCATGTGAGCTGAAATGACATACATCTGAAACACCCCATCAGTCAATCAGAACTGAAGAAACCTCCTGAATAAGAAGTGAAACATCTTCAAGAACTTGAAGTCCAGTTTCTTTTTACTGAAGCTCTTAGGGTTCCCATGACCCAGAGGCCTTTTTGTCTGAATGTACACCTTGATCATGTTACTGTAAAAGTCGCACGGCCACATAGGTCGGACCTAGTAGTATGTATCATATATCATTTGATGTATTGACTAGTGTGAATGACAGATATTGTGTGCATACCGGAGCTCTCTCCAGCACTGTGGGAGTCTATCTAAATGCAGCCGTAAGGACCATTAACAGAAAAGTGACCAATGTCTGAAAGGCGAGAATGCGGTCACTTGAACAGATTGATGAAACCAGCAATGTTCCACGTCTGAAAGGAGTCTCCTGAGCTTCTGTCCTGGGTCACCTCTCATTTGTGATAATGACAGATGTGCCGATGTAATGCAGGATATCTCTGTGGCTCTCAGGGGATGAGCTGGAGCTGGAACTCTGGCTGTTAGGGCTGTAAGAGGCTGTCTCTTTATCTTGGTAATCATGGCCATCTGTTATATGGCTTACTGTGGTAAAAGGGAGAGCTTTAATAGAATCATGTTTGCCCAAGACTTGGTGAAACTTCAAAGACATATATGGAGCTTGAGGTGGAAGTCCCAACCCTGCACTCATACCTATTGTCATTCTCCTGTCCTCCTCAGCAGACATGGACTGCAGGTCTGTTGCAGCCCCGTATTGCTGATGGCCATCAGTAGGTTGTGGATGTCCAGCACCTTGTTGACTGTATGGATTCTCCATCATACAAAGCCTCCTTTTCTGCTCCAGCAATAACTGCACAGGGAGTGATTGGCCTACACCATGTAATGAGCTACCCTTCTCATCTTTATCCAGTACCAGGCCACCAAGCAGAGGACAGGCCAGGGCCTGGTCCCCTCGAAGTCCCCCAGGAACTCTTTTACTATGCTGGGCATCCTGGCCTACAGGCCTGTTCTCCTTGGTGCCATGAGGCTGAAGATATGGACAAACCTCAGACATCTTGCTGTGGACAAGCGAGTTATGTTCGTAGGGTTCTTTCTTCAGCCTGGTAGTAGAACAAGGGCTTCTGCTGCTGGGACAATCATGACAGAACCCACTTTTCGCTGCCAGTACAGGCCCTGATGAGAAAAACAACATTCAGGAGCAGATTTACACAATAACTGAAACAACAACAACAACTCTGCTCTGCTGCAAAACTCTTGAGTGCTTATAATGAAATGTGAGAATTTCAGTCAGTGCTGATGAACCCAACGCCATCACTGTCTACAACCATGGTGTGCCGTCAGGGCCAGCAAGGCCTTCTCTGCTGGCCCAAACTCCTTGCATCACTTTTTAAAGTGCTTCCAAGAGGCGGCTGAAATAGCCAGCTGATTGGATAGATTTTTGTTTGCTTATGACAAGTTGTTATTTGCTCAAGATTTTTTTCTGCGCTCAAAATTTCCCATAAAGCCGCCACTATCACTCAACTGGTTGAGCTGGCGACCCATGTACAGGGGCTATAGTCCCCGTTGCAGCGGCCATGGGTTTGAATCCAGCTCATGGCCCTTTGCTGCAAGTCCTTCCCCCATTCTTCTCCCCCACTTTCCTATGTCCCTCTCAGATGTCCTATCCAAAACAGGCAGAAAGGCCAAAAAAATAACTTAAAAAAAAAAAATCCCATTGCGCGCTCAGGATTGTGGCACAAATATAATTCTATAGAGAAGCGAGTTTCTTAGAGAAATTTACATGTTTTACTGTAAAATATGTCAAATTTTCCACACACACAGCTTGAAAGACAGCATAGTGGGCCAAGACACAGCAAGTTTTTTCAGGGAAATAGTGGTGAGAATCCTATGGCTGCAGTTAATGGAGATTTGTTGGATTGTTTTAACTGGGTTTCTTGCTTTAGTGGTGGTATTCATTCTCGTTACATGAGACACCCGTCTGTGATGCAACATCCTGTTATGCTGCCTTTCTGCATAATACTGATGGTTTCTATATCCGTGGCGTCATAACGACAGTGTTAAGAGGTGGTTAAATGCACGGCCCGCCACTGTCTACAACAACATGTGTAAGTGTTCACACAGTGTTTTAGGTGTTAGCAAGAATTCCACAAATAGAAGCTAAGCTTTATGTAAACATTCCCACCAGCAGACAGATTTGAAACCACCGTCATATGTGGTGTATACACATGGACATTGTTTGTCCTCTCAGCGGCCTAATTTTTGTTGGAGATGTGACTGGTAATGGTGTCAGGAGTTTTATCTATGACCGCTGTAAATTCCCCTGGAACTGTTTACATATTGTGGGAATTTTGCCAGAAATTAAAGATAATTAATAGAGAAAACAAATCTACAGAAAGTGGAATCCCCTCTGAATGAGATTCAGTCATGCCAGTTAGACCTTGTAACATAATCAGTGTACCTAGGTATTTGACGTGCGATCCAACAGGTCCTCTTCTGTGCAGGGGGCCAACCATCTGCTGGGGGAGCTGAGGAGAAGGAACTGAGCCATGCAGCTGGCTCTGAGCACCCAGAGGCAGGTAGTTATAGGGGTAGTGCAGGGTCAGATTGTAAGCAGGGCTGCAGGAACCCTGGCTTGCTTCAGTGCTCAAGCTGGATCTTTGCTGGGTCAGCAGGTACAAGGATCTCTCCTTACTCAGCCCCTTCTGTGGAGAGCAGCTCAGACGGTCCAACGGTTGCTATCCATAAAGAAACACACGATAGAAAAGGTCACTGTTTCTTTCACAATAGCACTTATATTTCTGTATTTGTAGTAGTAGGTGTGTAATAGCCATCCATGGAGAGATGTCTCATTTACGTAAACATAAGAGAAAGTCTGACAATCAACTAAATAATCTGACATTTTGGAAGCTGAAAAGAGAGTTGTGAAATAGACAAGAAAGAAGCAAGGACCACACCATCAGTGAGCTGCACAAAATTGTTTATTAGGTGAGGAAGCAGGTGTGGCTCAGGTGGTGGAGCGGCTGTCCACGAATCGCAAGGTTGGTCATTCAATCCTCTGCCCCTCCAGTCGAAATGTCCTTGGGCAAGAAAGTGAACCCGAAGTTGCTCCTAGTGGCAGGCAGCACCTTGCATGGCAGCTCTGTCACCATCGGTGTATGAATATGTAACTACTCTCAGATTTACGTCGTTTTGGATAAAAGCGTCTGCTAAATGAAATGAAAACAAAGGAAGTGTGATGTTGATTAGAGGTGAGGTGAGTGGCTGGGTTCTGGGGGAAGGCTTGCCTGAGGATCAGCAGTGACTGGCAGGCTCCCAAACAAGCCCCAATAAGAATGAGGAGAAGACTGAGCATTGCACAGATCTTAAGGCTTGAAGCGGACGTAAAAATCAGAAAGCTTGCAAAGACTAATTACCCAAAGCTTCTATTGCTGTCTCAGTTTGTGTTGTTACATTTGAAAGTCTTTTTTAAAATATTTCTTTGTTTAAACTGTACATGACACAGAAGCGTGTCCCCTAGTTTTGCTATAATCTATGATAATAAAGTACAGTCATAAATAAACACTTGTGAAGACGATGCATATCGTCGCAGTCTTGAGTTTCCGATGATTCCTTCGGTTCTTAGTATTCTATGATGGACTCATTGAAATACGTGTCTTTGTCACAGATAACAATCATGCATTTTATTTCTTTCATAAATGTAATATAGGTCTTTTAGAAATATGACAAATCCTGCTGACTCTAAAATATACATGGAGCAATGCTAATATTAAATGTCCCTTGGCCATTTACACCTCAACTGGGTGCTTTTTGTAGCAGTACACAGGCTTCTGACAAGCTTCTGGTTTATCTTTGACCCGAACCACAACTGTACTTACAAACAATTGTTTGTACAGATGATTGATGGATCTGATCCGTAGCTGCTTTGAAAACTTTCAAACTTTCCAATTGTAGCGACTGTGGCTGAGTCTAAGGAGTGCATCAGGTTGGCCTCTTTTAAATTGGTTCATAGTATTCAGCAGCTGTAATCAACTACTAAGAAAATGTGATTCCTGCAGCTGTCTACATCACCAAAGCTGGTCATTCAATGTGCTGTATGAATATGCTGCATGTTCTAATGATTCTATCATTAAAAAAAATTAAGAGCTGTAGAAGTTATTGTAGGCTCAAGACTGCCATGGTATGCATGGTTTTTACAAGTGTATGCAAACTTTTGTTTACAACTTTAGTTATACTTTCAAGATATGAATTTCACACCAAAAGTCACATTTTTGTTGAATCAAAGTCCCACCTCAGGATAGGGAGCTGGTCTGAGTTTGGTCTTCATCTTGACTGCTTTGGTTCTGAGTTGTTTGCGGTGGTCCTGAGCGGGAGTGAGGCTGAGACCAGGATGGCTGGCTTTACTCTGGTCTTCAGATAATTGCAACTCTTTGCACTCAGCGTCACTGTGTGCAGACAGACAGACATACACAGTGCATCTTGGAACTGGTGTAAGTAGATGTTTTACATGGAGAAATACAAAGGGAGGGTGCTAACTCACGTGAGTACGTAGTTCACACTGACAATACAGTGAGGTCTGGAGGAACGGCTATTGTGGACGATCGTGGCGTAACTTTGCACCCACACCCAGCCTCCATGTTTTGATAGCATGCGGTAATACTTAGTGGTGACCTGACCCTTCACCAGTACTACAGGAAACACAAAGATCAGGTTCAAAGAGAGAATGCTGGTAAAATCAGATCCTGAGAGTTAGGAAGGGCCATCAGTCGTTCAACGAAGTTGACACTTCTTAACTGTTTTTCACATTCCATTCATAGATACAAGGTTTGATATATTAGCAACTGTATTGTGCCAGTCCCAAAACACCATTCATCCGGCTACATCATGTCTCCATCTGCTGTTGTCCATGAACTTTCACTTACCCTCCACTAACTGGCTTTTCCCACCCTGTAAGTTTCACAAAAGTTCTGAAGGACTCACATAAATGGTGAGCATAGCGTAGATGGAAAATGTCACAGGCGTGGACATGGTGGTAGAGAGTCTTCTCTATCAGGTCCTGAGGCTCGTAGCCTGTCAGCTCTGCCACCCTGGCTCCAGCACACAGAGAAGAGAGAGCAAGTCAGGGGCTGATTTGAACATCATTATGCATCATGAGGTTCACTTGCTATCTTACAGATGCAAGGGTTAATGTGTAATTTGATCATTTTTGTGTGATGTGACTTCATGATATTATGGCTTTTATCTCTCTCTTACCTCATGTCCAAAAAGATGAGTTTAAAGTCCAGGCTGGCCCGAAACATGAACATGTTGCTGTAGAGTTTAATTTCAGTGATGCCACTAGGGGGCAGGGAGTGACCGACTGCCACCAGACCCACAGTCTGATAACAGGATTCGTACAGCGTCATGTCCACCATGTACTGACGCACTTTTAGATAGCCACTGCAGTGGATGACCTGAGAAACAACAGTATGAAACACAACATCCTCACATGTCATTGTGTTCAACCTAGGTACTACCATTTGTCCCTGTACTGTGCTGCTGCTGTTCTACTGTGCAACTAATATCCAGATGCCACATCACATACTTTAAAAAAAAAAAATTACAGTTAATGTTACTAATTATCTGATGTGTGTTTTTTTATATTTCTGTTGACCCACAATTCAAAAGCAATGTCATGACTTTCATACAATTTTTATTTGTTATTGTTTTTGTCAGTTTCAACTTCTTTCAGTGACAGCTGTTTATTTCTTCTTTAATGGGAGGGTATGAACACATTTAAGGACGACTTTAGTTCTGACTCTGATATGATTATCTGATGCTGCTGTCATTCTGATTAACACACAGCAGTTGCATTCACTGAAACTTCAACATCATAGTTTCATTCAGTGAACTGGGCCACTACCTATTAGGTTTGATGTAGCGAGGCGGTGGTCACTGAGATTTTAGGGGTGGCCATGACCTCTTGTTTGTGTGTTCACCACAGCGCTGAGAAGCATTGCTGTCATGGGACTACTGCAGGGACTGTTTGAACAGCAAGAGCCCCCCGTGTTACATAGCAATGTATACAAAGCGCTTGTTGTACTATACAATCACACCATATATGTAATATTTATGTCTAGTTACTGCAAATTAATGGTTAACTGATTTCCAAAAGGCCCGTCAGAACCACAGAGAACAATATAGGTCCAGGACATCTCCAGCTGAACAACGGCTCATCCTAAGGTCAGTTAAATGAGCCTTGATACATAAGCTTATGGTTGTGTGACCCAGACCCCAAGGTACCAGTAAATAAAAACAATCCAGTGGTTGTACATACCTTATATCCTCCATACGTCAGTCCTGCATTTCGTTTAGCAAGAACACATTTCATCCTCAAGAAGAAGGAACGTTCAATTTCATAATCTGTCCAAAAAGCACATGTTAGACATTAATCACATTATATTGTACATTGTGTTTATAGGATATAATATCCCAGCGCTGTGGTCACCAGCAACACTTGTTCCTATTATTTGTTTGTACAAAACTATATATGTATGTGCAGCTTACTTAGCAGAGGCCGTAGGGACCAACAGAGATGCTTATAATGTTTACCCGGCTGCCACCACTGCCCTTACCTAAATTCCACTGTTCAGCCTCTCCAGCGTAGTGTGTTGTCTTGTCTGACTTATGTAAACATGACTGGAAGAACCTTATGACTATTACACATTTACACTGTAAACACTATAAAAAGCTGTCTCATGGTTTAATGGTCTGTATTGGTCATCCTGGTGTGAGACAGTCAGTCAGAAACTTCTTAACCACCACGTCAAAAGCCAACCCGAATCATTTCAAGGATTGTAAAACGTACCCTTTAGCCCACCCTACAAAACTAAAGGCAACTCACTCCATCTACTAACCCAACAATATCCATCCATCCATCCATCATCTATACACCACTTAATCCAAAGGCAGGAGACACCCTGGACAGGTCACCAGTCTATCACAGGGCTACACTTAGAGACAGACAACCAAGCACACTCACATTCACACCTACGGACAATTTAGGATCACCAGTTAACCTCAACATGTTTTTGGACTGTGTGGGAGGAAGCTGGAGAACCCAGAGAGAACGGCGACCTTCTTGCTGCGAGGAAACAATGCTAACCACCGAGCCACCTTGCAGCCCTCCAACAATATTGTCTTTATAAATTAACAAAGGGGTCAAAATAGTAAAAATCAAAGCAGTGTATGCTGAGATCCCAAAGTACAACTTTCTGTTAAAAGGCTTTCAGTTATGAATTTGAATGAGTTATAAATTGACATGACTCAACAATAAAGAAGACACCGGGCAAAAACAGCCTCCATGGGAGAGTTGCAAGGTACAAACCACTTCTGACCAAAAAGAATATAAAGGCTCATCTGGTATTTGCAAAAAAAATATTTGGATGCGCCCCAAAACTTTTGGGAGAACATCCTGTGGACTGATGAGTCAAAGGTGGAACTTTTTGGAAGACATGGGTCCCGTTACATCTGCTGTAAAGCTAATACTGCATTCCACATGAAGAACATGATACTCAACAGTCACATTTATTCAAGCCTGTATCATTGCCTCTAATTCAATCTTACTGGTGTGTGTAGCCACCCCCCCAAGGGCCAATTCTGAGCCAGGAAGGCCCGTGGAAAGATCCAAAACCACTGATTTAGACTTCAACAGTGTACTTTTCTTATATTTATATGTACATTTTTTATTTTTTTGTTTTTTCCTGTCTCGTATAAGTGTAACTCTGTCGAAAGCTGCTACCAACGATGTGAAATTCTCCACTGTGAGATAAATAAAGGCATATCTTATCTTATCTTATCTTATCTTATCTTAAACTTGTAATAATATCCATTGAGTAAAATCTTCACCTTAAAAGAAGTGAGTCAAATAAAACTAGAAAGTAGAATATTTCCCTCTGATATGTGGCGGAGTCGAAGTACAAAGTGGTACTAAATGAAAATACTCAAATAATATACAAGTACGTCAAAATTGTACTTAAGTGCAGTACTTGAGTACATGTACATAGTTACTTTCCACCCGCTGATGGATCTAGTGCCTGGAAACATCCTTTATACTGAATTTATCGAGACAACAGGTATGCATATAGGGTCATATTCTAACCATTTAAGTACATGACAGCAACAGGTGAGCAAATGAAGACTTTTTTTTTCCAGAAATTCAAATTGTTGTCTAGACACACAGCATCTGAAATCTGCAGCTAGGAGCATGGGTTTATATGTAACATGTACAGTGATATCAATTAACATCAGCACATTTCAGGTTTATGTCTCTAGTATCTCATGTCATGAATGTTTACGTCACACCAAAACATGTGGTCCAACAGGATCTGTAATGCACTTGAAGAATAAAACATGAAATACCACCAGTTCAGAATTCAGACTAGAACCTGGGGACTGGCAGCCTTAAAGTACCTGAAGAGAAGTGATGGTGTGGGGGTTGGCGAAGACTCAGAACAGCCGTCATCTCATCGTGGTCTGATGGGTGGATGTACTCAAATATACTGTTTCCTGTTAGCTCCACCTGCAGCACACACATTTCCAGCATGTGCTCATGAATATGTTCGGATGTGTTACACAACTAATCAACCACAATGCAAGGCAAATATAGAAATGTAGTAAATCCAAAAGTAACATCTGAAATATTCTGCAGTCTTTCAAATAGTTTAATGTTACTGTGTGTGCTCGTGTTTTGTGTTTATACCTCCAAATCATTAGTTGTATAGAATTAACTGATCTATGTCCATAGGATAGCATGTCAGAAAGCTTGCTGAAGTGAAGGAGTCTTACCTGTGACAGACCAAGGTGGACGGATGCTGTTTCAGAAATGTACATGATTTTACCATCAGAGGCCACAACAAACACAAAGCCATCCAGAGTCTGAGGGAGCAGAGTTACAACAGAAGTTAGTAAAGGTAATGATTTTTATTTTTTCTAAAGTTATGTGACCAAGAGGTGTAAAAATAAAACAAACCTGTCTCTTAAAATTTTGTTCTTAAGCAGACGCTCTTCATAAACGGTTTAATGTAGACATTTTTGTATTATTTACCTTTTGGTCAGGTCAGAATACATTCTCCTATGACATACCGTTTTGTTTAAATCTAGTAGAATGAATTACAGTTTTGGGGGCATGGAGTACCACCTCACTGACGGGGAAGGAACCTGAGCTATTGCATGAGGTGGAGGTGAGTTGGGTTCAACTCCCACCTCTGGAAGAGTTTCTCCTGCATAATGGGGAAGGGTGGGGACATGAATTCCAAGTAGGCTATGGTCACAGTTTATTTTGCACAAGAGGCGGTTAGGAGCAGAGGTCAGAAGATCACTGGTGCTGGTTGTTCGGGGGTCTCCTGAAGCAGCAGATATCTATTGGGGGCCCAAAAGGGCTGCAGCTGCGGCAGTTGCAAAAACAAACACTTAGTTCAGAGAGGCTATGGAGAAGGTCTTTTGGTTGGTCTCAAGGAGGTTCTGGAAAACCATGTGGCACCTCAGGAAGGGGAAGCAGGGCTTGGCCCAGGCTATGTACAGCCAGGGGGGAGAACTGCTAAACCAGACTGAGGACATTATAAAAAACTGAATTACTTCTTTTAAAATACATATTTTGATGTGGACATTATTGACAGTGGCCTGTTCTTGTTTGTTTTTGGGGGGGATTAAGTCAGCATGCAAATGAATACTTTTTCTAGGATTTTATTAGATATTACTACGACTGGAAAGAACACTCCAAGGAGCTCCTCAAGCCGCTTAGCACATCCTCTGCTGAGGGGCAGAGCCTGAAGACTCACAGGACACTTCATACATATCCATGGCAGATGTCACTAATGCAGTCCAAAAAAAAAATCCTCAGTGTCAAGGCGTCAGGTGTGGATGAAGTTTGCACTCAGATGCTGAAGGCTCTGGACATTGTTGGGTCTTGACCGACATGCGTCTTCATTGTCATGTGGACATTGAGCATGGTGTCGGCAGAGTGGCAGATCAGGGTGGAGGTTCCAGCGCACACTAGGCAGTGTGCAGCTGAATGTGAAACGCCTGGGATGAGAGACAGCACCTCCAAGTCCGAGGCAATGGTTTTCGGCCGGAAACTGGTGGATTGCCTTCTCTTGGTTTGGGGGGAGTTGCTGCCCCAAGCAAAGAAGTTCAAGTACCTGGGGATTGTGTTCATAAGAGATGGACAGGTGTCTTGAATCAGCATCAGCAGTAATGTTGGCGTTGTGCCAAGCTGTCGTGGTAAAGAGAGATTCTTCTCAATCTACATTCAAGCCCTCACCTATGGTCATGAGCTCTGGATAGTGTCCAAAAGAATGAGGTGGCAGGTACAAGCAGCTGAAGGAAGTTTCCTCCATCGGGTCGCTGTGCTCAGCTTTAGAGATAGGGTGAGGAGTTCAGACATCCAGAGGGAGCTCTGAGTAGAATTGTTGCTCCTTTGCATCAAAAGTACCCAGTTAAGGTGGTGCGGTCAGAACTCACTGGAGAGATTATATAGCTCATCTGGCCCGGGAATGCCTCGGGATCCCCCAGGAAGATCCAGAGAGGTTTGCTGGGGGAGGGACTTCTAGAATAACCTGCTTCACCTGTTGCCATTACCCAACGTGGGTAATCGATTGTTTCCAACCAATGGTATCATTTGCTGAATAGTTTTCCCCTCTTTTCCCCACCCTCCCTGTCTCTCTGTGACTGCACTTAAGCATAAAGGCTAAAATCCATCCATCCACTATCTATACACCACTTAATCCTCACTAGGGTCACAGGGGGGCCGGAACCCACCCCAAGCGAACTAAGGCGGAAACAAGGGAAAACCCGGAAAAGGCAACAAGCCAACAAAAGGCCAAAACTAAAAAACCCGAAGAAAAAAGAAGCGGGGGGAAGCCTTACTTGCTTTATAAAAAGGCGTGTTGTTGCCATATATGGTTAATTGGAGGAGTTTCTGAAGGCAAATGATGGTGAAAGTGTACGAGCACGGCGGTTAAGAACAAGTGGATTTGTCAACACTGATGACTTACTGATGTGTGTACAACCCACATACGAATGTTTGATGAACACAAATTTTTTTGTACTTACGCACATTATAAATTTCATTTGTAAGGCCGAATTTAGAACCTTTTCTACGCACTGATGATAAATGAGGCCCCAGAAATCTTGTCTCCCATGTAATGTATCAGACAATGTGGTGCAGGGCTACTACTGGTACTCTAATATAAATACTCTGATAATAACAGTATTGTTCTGAATCTCAGTTATGATAATAACTGGTTCAGTGGTTAGTGCCGTCGCCTCACAGCTAGAAGATCTTTCCAGTATGTAATGGTTTCTAATAAAAAAATGTATGGAATCACAAATGAGTTCTCCTCATATTCTGACATAGACAAACATAGAAATCTCCCCTTCAGTTGCCATACTTTGCAGTTTTATTTTTATATATGTTCTAAGGGCTTCTACTCAGGGGTTTGTTCCAATAGTAGTAATTTATACGACAAACATTGTGATTTTTTTCAGACAGTTTTTCAGAGTTGTGGAATAATTGCACATTATGACATTTTTCGATATATAATACCTCATTGACATATTTAAACGATCAGTTTCAGCAAATGTTTAATACAAACTATATTCATTTGTGGAGCAGTGTGATTACTGAACACTGCCTTCTTAAAGAGACTCTTCTCTCTTTAATAACAGACAGGATACCAACAGTGTGGCTGTCATCTGTCACACTTTCAAGTGATTAATGTAAGTAATAAAGGGAGTTTGATGTTGATATCTACCAGTTAAAAATATACGCTATTTACCTCTACCGTCTCTCTTGAGACTATTTAGTATTTTTGTAAAGCCAGGGTGTACAGGTACACCATCAAAAAACTAAACTGAAGTCTGATTTAAACAACAACAATAAAAACTTTTAAAAAGTATGTTAAGATCCCTTGTTCTTCTTGAGGAAACACAAAATAAAATTTCATCATTTAATAAATGTAATACCTTCAGTCTGTAACACCAGTTTTAGCCGATACACTATTTTCTTCTTCTCTCTCTAATATCAAATCATAGCATATGCTAGTATACAGTAATATAACTTGGTACAAGGCACCAGTACACTACAGAAGAAGATAAAGGAGTGTATTGCAGTGCTAGAGCATGCTTTGTTGTTTTGTGTACTGACTTGTAAAAGGTGAGAACCCAGTTCTTTTGCTATGCTGTCCAGAGGACTGAACCTTGTTGTCTGCCCCCATTCGTCACCCAGACCTACAGAAAGGAAAAGAAACAGTAACACAGTGAGAGAGACAAAGACTGATTCTCCATCCACCATGCAACAGAAGTATTATTCAGAAAGGTAAGGCCAAAGTCACTGAGCTTTCACACTAATGGACACACTGCCTGTGTCCTGTTGGGGACCCAGTGGGTCATGCTGGCACAAAATTGGGGATTCTGGCAAACCAGGGGGAGAAGTGCTGACCTGGACCGGGGATATTGGAAGGCAGTGGAGCAATCACTGCAATGAGCTCCTAAACCCGACTGACAGGTCTTCTGTTGACAAGGCAAAATCTGAAGCCCATATTTCCTCCTGCAGGAGCGTGAAGGTGCTTGGATTTTATTGTATGTATTTTTATATTTAGGGTGTTTTTGTGTACTTTTATACATGTTGTTTCCCTCGTCTCTGTGTGTTGTAAAGCACTTTGTGAATTCTATTCTTAAAAAGTGCTAAACAAATAAAGTTTATTATATTAACAAGTCTTAATTAGTGACAAAATGCAAAATCCACTCCATGAAGTCCTACATGAACATGACCCACCTGTTCCTCCACACGCTTACGTCCCACTCATACATATAACTACTTCATGCATTAGCACTAAATGTAAATATTAGATTTAATTTTAATACAATATCCAATATACACAATTCCTACATTTAAAAAAAAGGAAAGGGACCTATTCCAACTAATTCATAAAATGCATAACTGCAAGATTAAAAAACATGTAACTGACTTAGATCAAGCTTTTATGGTTCAAACAATATTTTGGTGGTTTGTGTTTAATACTGTGTGTCATTTAAATTCACATTTCTGCATGAGTTGATTTCAAACTAAATTCGAATCGCAGTAACTTGATGAAATTCATTTGATATCTTTTCTTTATGTTGATTTCAGGATTTCAAGTCCCCTCCCCTACTTACTGAACATGCCTGGACAACACCAGACGGTTGAGAGTGTGTGTTAGAGGGTCTGTACAAAAATAATGCAAAGGACGTTTACTCAAAGTGAGTATTGCATCAAACACAAATATATTTCCCTAAAGCAATACATTTGGGGATATTTTCTATTATGATGTGACCAGGGCTGCAAGGTGCTCAGTGGTTAGCATTGTTGCCTCGCAGCAAGAAGGTCG
>NW_007577911.1:529075-536449 GCF_000690725.1 Stegastes partitus
ACACAAAATAAATCCCAGCCAAGGGTCAGGAATGTGACACATCATGACCTGTGCTTCTCAGTGATTCATACGTAGACGTTAACTGTCTGTACTATGTATTATGATATATTTGATTTCTCCTGCCACACACTGAATGTTGTGTTTTTGTCATAACTACACTTTGCAAAAGTATTTACATCAAAATGTTTTGGCCTGCGTGGATTTACGAGCTCATATTTCCGCTTCCTGCACAGTTCTGCACAAAGTCTGATAGAACAGAGCTCACTTTGTAGAATCACTTTGGATTTTTACAAGAACGGTGATTTCATACCAGATCTGATAAAACCTTGTTACTAAAGCGATATGGAAAATACGGAATGAAAACTGACCAACACAAGTTTTAAAGGAAACATAGAGCATGAAAGTTCACAGTGCATTCATTTTCTGTTTTACGACTTCTTGAAGTGAAATGGATGTTATACATGTAAATGTCAGAGCACATTATGGTTTTATTTGTAAAATCTCTGACTAACCAGTACCTGCAGCATAAATGAGAATCAGTTATTGCAGTTTTAAAATAGAAAGACACTGAAGTGCCAGAAGCTCTTATTGTACTAATACAGTGTTTGAGTAAAAACTGAACTGGCTCTGAAAATGACATTACAATTTAAAACAAAACTATTTTATTTCTTCTTTTTTTTGTCAGTTTCATGTAGGTTAACTCATCATCATCATCATCATCATCATCATCATCATCATCATCACTGCTGCTTGACATGAGCACGGTGGTCCAGACAGGTTTGGTTCTACCCAGGACGCTGGTCAGAGCCTCAGCCGCCTTTGGGACGATGTGTGCTGAAGGCTTATGGGACTGGAGAGAACAATTCAAGACCACTTGGCTGCTCCAGAACCATAAATCCAAGTAGGTTAACTATGTGAACCAGATATAATCCTTTTATATGAAGCAGTGACCTTGTTGGATTCCTGATGTTCTTTCTCCTATATAATGACTTCTATTTACAACTTTTCCAAAATAGAAACTAACACCAAAATAAAATAGGAGATATAGCAGCAATATACAAAACTATCCTCTCAGACTAAAGGCTGTTTACATTATTCAATGCTTTGAACACATGTTGCCATAACAACCACGTTTCCAGCTTCATTCTTCTTTTATTTTTTGCCGTTTTTTTTGTTTTTGTGTCGTTTGGATAATTCGGGTAAAACATGCACATGTGTGATTTGTATTTATTTATTTAAACACAGTTTTTAGATAGAATCAACATGTTTTAGACCAAATGACTAAAAATATGCAAATTAATAATATTCAGTTTGAGCTGCCGTGATATCGATTCAAATGAAATTCAGTTTTATTTGTGTGGCGCAATTTGCAACATTTGTCACCTCACAGCGCTGAACACAATAAAATATAGACCTTAGAATTAAAACAGAACCAGCAATCCAAAGTTTGGACTCTGAGCAGCGGTGGACGGAACCAGAACACCGAGGAAGGAAGGAAGGAAGGAAGGAAGAAAATATCTACGTCCTGAAATGTAAAAGCGACGAAAAGCGCCGAGAATGAACAAATGAAAGAGCAGCGATGAAGGAAACAGATTCAGGTGTTGGTGCTGTTTTTACAATTTAAATGAGGAGATCTGTTTACAGGGAAAGTTCAGCACATCTTCCAAATAAAACGTGGTGCGGTCATAAAAACTATAAACTATTATTATTATCATTGTTGTTGTTGCTTTGCTGATATTGTGGAATCTTAAAATCCACATTTAAACAATATCAGTAAAAAAAAATAGCCCTTCAGTAACATGCAGTGAACAACCGGCCTGTTGTCTCTGGAGCTCTGCGGACAAACGAGTCGCTCCGCGGCCTCGGGGCGAGGCCCGGCCTGCAGGGCCGTGGTTCGGGCTCACCTCAGCCGGACACCGCGGCTCTCTGTCCGCTAACCTGCTGCTGGGAAGCGGCCTCATCACATAATAATCCGCCGTGATGAATGACCGAGGTGTCTGTACTGGACATGAGCTCTCAGTCAGACTGGGAATGATGTCATAATTAAGAACATTAATACATTAAAAATGGTGAGAAGCAGCCAGACAGAGTTCGGTTCCTTTTACTTGTGATGGTCACATTCAGTCACTCATTGAAGTTAGAATAAAGTAAATAAAACACAAACATATTATGAATACTAATAATAATAGTAACCATAATGATATGATATCATCATAATAATCCTGATAATAATTATAATGATGTTAATAATAATAATAATAATAATAATAATAATAATAATAATAATAATAATAATAATGTTATATTATATTATCCTATAAGCTACGTGGTGTTCCAGCTTCTACATTCTGTGAACAGTCCATTAAAGCAGCAGCAGGATGTTTCCTCCATCGTCCGGTTTGTCTCCTTTCTATCAGACACGGAGGCCAAACTGTACCACGGTCTTATTCCTCTTCTTGTACAAAGAAACATCACCTGAACACTGATTATAATTCCTGCTTATTGAAACGAGGAGCTACACTTTCAAATACTTTTAGTATTATTTGGAAAAAGTAAATCCAGTCATAAGAGAAGCCAAAGACAGAGTAAAACGTGGGTTGTGTGTTTTGACAAAAGTGTTTTTAGCGCATTAAACTGGATGTTAATGAGATAAGCTTTTACTAAACCAGTGGTTCTCAAACTGGGGGTCGGGACCCCCCATGGAGGTCCCAAAATAATATCAGGGGGTCACCAGATCATTGTAAAATAATAATAAAAATAAAGCCTGCATTTATCAAACACATTTGCATCAGGGCTGTCAAAATATAAAGTGTAAACTTCTTCCCACTCCTGTTTTGAATTTGTTAATATTAAGGTTTCATTATGTGAGATTCTTCTTCTTTTGAAATTTTCAAAACTATTTTCAAAAGTATTTACATTTGTTTCGATATAATTTGCGCGAAAAAAAGTCAAAAAAAAAATCAAAAAAAAAATTAAAAAAAAAAGAAAAATAAAGAGAGTAAACATTAAAATTAAAAAAATAATTGTAAAAACATCAGACTAAAAACAGAAGAAAAATGAAAAATGAAAAAACCAAAACAGACTCACCAAACCAAACGGGCCGGGCCCAGAAAGTTTGAGACCTGATCTGATCTTAAATGCTCTCTGAGGGCTCCTACCATCGGGGAAGACGCTCCTCATCTTCAGGTAGCTGCTGGTCAGCCGGATGATGGAAGCCTTGTCCAGCTGGGAGGTGATGGCCGCTGGCAGAGGCAGCAGCTTGGCCAGCTCGTAGAACTCTCCGTTCTCTTTCTCTCTGCGCGTCTTGGCCGCGTTCTTGGATTTTTCCTTCATTTCTGAAAGTTTCACAGAAATAACGGTCACGTAAACCCATGCAAGGAAATATCCTACAGCTGGCTTATGTTCCAGATAAACTCCACGTCCAGCATCTGGGTGTCTACACTGCTGGGATCAGGCACGGAACCAGCAGCAGGAGTCATGGATCCATCAGCACTCGGGGACGACTCATCTTCATTAAAGCTCTGCTCAAGTGGAGCGAAGTTCAACTTTACCTGCAATCAAACCAGGAGCCAAAGTTGCAGAAAATCCTGGAAAACACGACGGAACACTTCAGTGTTCTCAGTTCACGCACATCTCCGTCCAGACGTCCAGACGTGGAGCTACGCTGCTGTGTGGACGCGGACAGCCTCTGGTGACGGCAGGAAGAACAGCTCTGACGGGATCCAGAGGACGGAGCAGGACTCGGAGAACCCAGCTGATGTGAACAGACCCCCCTCTCTCTCTCACACACACACACACACACACTCTGTGAAGAGGAAGAACCAACAAACTACACACTGATCACTTTCTTTTTCTTGTTGTGTAAAATATATGAATAGTTCATTTGCAAAATCAGATCACTCAGTTTTGCAGATTTTCAGAAAACTTGTTTTTTTGAGACAAAATGAATCAAAGTGAAGCTGAGTGGATCTGACTCAGTAGAAATGACAAAAATAGAGAGATAACTGACTGATGATTGATGATGGAAACGTGGGTTTTCTGAAGGTTTGTGAAGGTTTTCTGTTTCAGCAAATGAACTCTTCACTTATTTTTATTGTTTCTAAGAACACTAGAACTTGCTGTTGGTCCACATCCTGCTGATTCTTCATTAAAATAGTGGAAACGTGATTTAGACTTAGACTGACTTTATTCATGCCAGAAGGATGTTCTGGTGTTACAGCAGCATGACTGTTCAACAAAGAGGGTAAACAAGACAACACAGAATGTTCTGGTACAAAATGAAGGTAAAATCAAACAAGATAAAAATACAGAAAATATAATAAAGAAGAAAGTCCACAAAATGTACAAAAATATATGATTATATATGATGTGTTTAATTTGAAATAAAAGAATAATTACAATCAGCATAACTACAAAACAATTGAAAAAATCATGTCACAAAAGGTTGTGTCTTTATGAAGCTGTAATTTCTTTGATCTTATCACAATAAAAGAACAGTTTCTACCCACGAGCTGTCCCTGAACGCCACAAATACCCATGAATCATTCTTCAGTGTAAAATAGAAATTCTCTGTTCATACACTGAGTGCAATCATTTCTCAGTTGTTTTTTATTTTATATTTGTTTGTTTGTTTTTATTCTATTTTTTCTATTCGTCAACCCATTGTCGTGTAAACTGTCTAGTATTTTTAAAGGTTTTACACGATGTCTTGTTCACTTTTTGCTTCCTGATGTTTGGCCCTGCCGACGAGAGCTGCTCACTCCGATGTCGTCGTTCTTTCTTGTACAAAGACGATAAAGAGATTCTGACTGAGAGCTGATAAATCAGGAGAAAGAAGAGAAACAAGTTGATGTGTTTGATTATCCTGAACGATAAACTCAAGTAAAAGCAACCGTCTTACCTGGAATACTGAGAATCTTAAGTGGAATGAATACGTCGGGGTGTTAAACTCTGGAGCCTCCTCCCTGTGGGCCACTGTCTGCACAGGCAGTGGGTGGGCTTCCTTGTCAGTTTGGAAGCAGACAGAGAAGTATTTGCTGACCCCAGATGCTCTAAACTGTCTTCAGTGTGTAGAACATCACTTCTCTGATGGAGGTTAGCAGGTTAGAATCGGCTACAGCAGTGTTTTTAGTGATTATGTCACAATATGTCTTCATGTTTTCACACGGGATAGAAAGCATTTTGCATTTTTACTTGCTTGGAGTCGGTACTGGTTGTATCTAGTTTTAACTCTCGGTATGTATAAGACCATTTCAGATCCAGGAAGACTGTGGATCATAGAAGCTGTCAGGTGTCCACAGAAGATACAAGAGATCTGTTATGTCAGAGAACCCAGAAAGAGGAGGCAGACACAGGATAACAAGTCCATTATAAAAAGCTCAAACTCAATCATACAAACAGTATTAAACAATGGGAACAACAAATCAGACTAAATCTAACAAACAACAACTCAAGGAACGAATATTAACAAATCTAACAAAAGGGGCAGATTTATAGAACTAGTGAGGAAATTAAACACAACATATAACTGGCAAGAGGAGAGACAAAAGTGAGCAAACACAAACATGGGAAATTCTGAAAACGTACAAGATAATCCAACAATGGAATGGAATCTAAGAGAAACTGATATTAACTGAACTAACAAAACTGGAATACTCACAGGGAAATGGAACTGAACCAGAGGAAAGAGGGAGGCTCCAGAAATAGGGGGTCGGTGATAAGAGCTGGAGCTGGCAAAGGCACAGGCAGGAAACAGGTCGGGACCAGCAGCAGGTAAAGGCTGGTGGGGACAGGATCAGGGTGGTGAGGGTGTTACTGGTTCAGGGTGATCAGGCTGCCGGGGAAGGCAGGTAGACGACAGGTCGGGGATCGCCATAGTTAATGATCTGGTAAAGAAAGGTGGAATGAACCAAGTTTTAAGGAAACAAGGTAACTGTGAGCAGGTGAGCTGATCCCTGCAGCTGTCTCCAATACCTGCAGTTAGGCCACTGCATGCAGGGCTGGGAGGAGAGAGGGAGGGCAGGAGGGCAGGAGGGCATCAAGGCTGAGCAAGAGGGAGAGGAAAGGAGAAAGAAAGAGGCAGACAGGCAGGGGCTGAGGCCACGGGTAGGGGGTCATGACAAGACCAACACACATGTTTTATCAGGAACAAGACTGATTTTTGTTAATAAAGAAAGGTTGATAACCAAGACTGAAACCAAGATACAACACATACAACAGCATTGTTATGTTGAGGGAGGCCTGTATAGTGTCACCTGTGAATAGGGTTTTGGCCGCCAGGGGGCATCAGTTAGACTGGAGAGATGTTCCTTTTGCTCTTTTATTGACTGTAAACAAAGTGGTATATGGATGAAACAAGAAAGGAATTGAATTGAGTAAACAATACGTGGGTAGTGTAACAAGGCTGCTCAACACTCGTGGCGGCGTAAACAAATGACATTCGACTGCAGATTTTACTTTTACAACCTAATTATTGAATGGCCAGCTGAAAATGGCTTTTTAAAGGCTGAATGTAAATTAGAAAATAAAATCTAATTTAAAAAATAAAAATAAACACAATAAATAACAATTTCTCGATGGGGCTGTAGAATCAGTGGCAAAGTTTACACCCAGGCTCAGAACAATTCATTTTTCTGGGTTTTTTTTAAAATAGAGGCTCTGTTGTAGGAAATCAGCAGCATCCAGGCTGCCAGCTGATCCCCTGCAGCCTGATTCAGAACATCCCTATCAGGACAGAGTACAGTGGCATTATTGATCATTGATCTTGCAATGGAAATACATTGAATTTATTTTAATTTTTATTTACTTAACAGAAGTATTGACATGTATATTATGCAAAAAAAAAAAAACAAGAAAGGCAAAAAAGGTTCATGGACACTCCCCATTATCAGTGTGGTAGAGCCTTGTAGGGTCCCATCCTGACAGCCTGAGCTTCCCTTTAGGTTCTTCCTCCTCTACTCTCATCTCTCTCCTGCTCCTCCACTCGGCTCTCCTTCACTTTGCTCCACTTCTCCTCCCTGTCTGATGTTACTGGTCTTATAAGTTAAACATTAACGTTCGATTATTTACACTCACATCACATCTGATTACAGTGTGATCACTATTTTTTATCGAACCATCATTATTTATGAGTCAGTAAAAGGCTAATGATACCTGGCAAGCGTTATCTCCATCAGGTGTCTTTCTCTTCTAAGATAAATGTGTGAACAAGTTCATCTGAAGATGCAGTCAGCAGTTCCATCACGGCGTTTAGATGTTAGCTTAATGCTATCAGTTAGTTTACTCGCGTTAGCCACACTGAGTTGGCCCCGGGCCCAATTAACTTAAGCTACCGATGTGCTACGAAACAATAGCGGCCGTCAATGTTTTGCTAAA
>NW_007577911.1:537114-543917 GCF_000690725.1 Stegastes partitus
ACATTTGTGCGGGAACAGTGGAGATGCAGATGGCGTTTATGTTGGTCTGTCATTTTGGTCAGCCATGGATCTATTGTTTTACACTGGTGAACAGCTGTTGGCGCTGAGCCAGGCCAAGCCACCGTTGTGGGAGGGACCGGACATCCCCGATGAGCTGGAGGAAGAGGGGATGCAAGGCAGGAGTGAAGGAGAGGAGACGCTACAAGCCAACCATCACCATGGAAACGTGAAGTCTCTCCCTAGCGGCCTGGAAGAGCTAACGGCTAACAGCTAACAGCTAACAGCGCTAACCCGGCTGCAGTGGGAGTATCAGGAGTGCAGCCTCATGTTGTTCACGGAGTCATGGCTGAACGAACTCACTCCGGACTCGCTCGCAACATTGGACGGATTTCACCGGGTCAGAGCGGACCGGAGCTGGAGGGAGAGCGGTAAGAAGAAAGGCTGGGGACTGGCCATGTACGTGAATGAGAGATGGTGTAATGCTAGCACGCTAGCGTTAAAGAGCGGCGCTGCGCGAAGGATGTTGACCTGCTGGTGGTTGGTTTGCAGCATTTCACCTGCCCAGGGAGTTTTTTGCACTTACTATCCTCCCAAAGAATAGATACTGAGCACTGTAGTTTACCTTTGTGCTCGCGAGCACCAACCCAGTGCAGGACTCTGCTGTGAAGGTGGAGACTTGTGGTGGTGGTGTACTTGCAACAATAAAAAAAATGAGATATGTATATATATCATTTATATCAGGGGTTCTCAACTGGTGGGTTGCGACCCAGAAGTGGGTCGCGGGCCTGTTCTGGGGACAGCTGGTCAAAATTAAATAATAGATAATGTGCGTCTCAGGTTGGACTTATTTTTTATTTTGAAAAAACCCAATAGCCAACTATTCGTTGGCTGTGCTGGAATCAGGATATCAGCTTAGATCTTCCTCCCACCTCCTCCTCCTCCTCCTCCTTCTTCTCAGTCCTTCTACACCAGAATGTCGCAGTTTTGAGCTTTCAATGAGTTCCATAACTCTGTTTTTTTTAGTGATGTAACCGACATATCTTTGTCACAAAAAACAACAACCATGGATCTTGGTTCTGTCATAGGTATATTGTATATTGTATATTGTAGGTCTTCTGGAAATATGACAAAATGGTGCTGGGTCAAAAATATACATCCAACCACACTGACATTTGGTTAAACGTCCTCTGGTCATTTTCACCACAGTTTTGGTTGCCGTCCACAAACTTCTGGCAAGCCTATGGTTGAATTTCTGACCACTTCTCTTGACAGAAAGTGGTGCAGCTAAATTAAATTAGTGGCTTTTCTGGCACTAACTGTCATGTTCTCTGCCTCCACCTCTGCTGGAAGTCTTTCCCTCTTTTCCTTGTCTCCCTGTGGGCTTGTGAGAGAGAGAGTTTAGATTCTGTAAGCAAAGCCTATCTAGAAACTGAAATCTGTGGCACTTGGGCTGTGATGACATAATGTATTGTTAGCCTGCACCAGAAAGACAAAAACAAACAAACAAACAAACAAAAACATCCTAAGTGAGAAAATGTTTACTTAGGTAAATAGTGTACTTTTACTGAAGTGACCACAACGATATGGGCGGCACATTCAGTCACTTTTATTTCCAAGGTTTAAAAATTAAAAAAAAAAAAAACGTTGACACACACAGGAATAACTATAATATATATATTTTTTTTTTTTTTAATTACACTTTAACGTTACTTCCGGGTCAGCCACTCAGTTTATTTGTGTTTATGACTTTATGAGGTAAAATTGACAAATGGAAATTAGACTAAATAAAAAACGAGCCATTTCTTACCCTTGCTCCGGCTGATTTTTAATATTAATAGACAGTGAAAAATGAGAATCAGTTGTTGTTGTTGTTGTTGTTTTGGTAATGGTTCGAAAACTGAATTATACCTAATACCCTTTGTAGGGATGTTCTTTGTAAATAAAGTTCTTGAGAGAAGAAAAAAAAATGAAGCGGAACCATAGCGTAACTGTCGAAAACATCACCGGACAGTTTTCACCGACGCTCCCAAGTAGCATCCATGACAGGTTGACAATATTACCGAAGTAAGTGTCTGTTTTTCGCTTTATGCACGCTATTACACGCAGTTGTACTGACTCACGGCTTAAAAAAAATAAAAAATAAAACGTTATCATGAACGTGGGTTTGTAATGTTCCGCCAGGACGCCGGTAGAACCGCGGCCTGTGAGACAGCAGCGCCGAACACCGTTCACTGAAATGTTGTGAGATGAGAGGAACAAACCGGGCTGCTGCCAACCCGCATGCAAATCATTTCTTTGGCAAAAAATAAGGAAATGCATGTTTAGGTTGCATCTGAGGGGATTCGTGTTTCATCACAATGAAGCAAACGTCCATGTTTCCAGTGTTTTAATAGACACGCGTGATAATTGATGAGGGTAAATAACTACAGCCAAAGTAAGTGGAACTGGGCGGAACATAATGCATGCTGGTTTTAATGGAGCTAACTAATCTGACCATCTAAATCAAAACAATGCAATTTAAAACTGACGTTAAGGGACTTTTTTGCATTAGTACATGTCAATGTTTTAAGGTTGACACGAAAAGAAGGCGTTACATGTGCAGCAGGAATCACAGCTGGCATTTGGTCAAGTTAACAAACTCATTCGTAGCCACAAAGTGAATTATGTGCAGTAAAAGATGGTGCAGGTGAATTTGGGGCAGCTTGTGTGACTTGCTAAGTTTGTTTTGTATTTTACCTGCCAGTCATTTTATCCCGCCTTCCTTTTATCCCAGTATTGGGAAAGTCATGTCTGTGTTCTAGCGGGTGCTGACCCTTTGCAAATCTGCAAATCCTAAATCACTTCACTTTTTTTTCTTCTTATCTTTCTTTTTCTTAATTGCCGATGTAAATTTGAAAATTTGCATGCAGGTGATGCAAACTAAACAGCAAACACCCCCTCTCTGTTCCAGTGTGACAAAGTCAGCTCATAGAGAAATAGTTTCTCCAGTTGGGTGTGGAGGAACTTGGCTGGCCTGACCCCAACCCCAACCCCAAGTCAATCAGCTTCTATAAAATGGTTTAAAAGCAACAGATAGTGATGGCAGACTCCTAACAGACAGCCCCTTGTATTCTCAAAGGGAAACATGTCTTTTGAGGAACAACTTTACAGCACAACATTAGAAACTTTAAACCAAAGTTTGACTTCTGTTCAGCTTGACCCGCAGTGTCAAATCTGGCTTCCAAAAGTCATAATTATGTGAGAAGCCACAACAGACACCTTTGATCCTGATGAAATGGATGTTACACAATGTCCAACTGTTTTTGTATCAAGAGATGTCTGTCCAGTCTGTTTGAAAAACCTTCTGATAATATGTCTTGTAGTTGATGTTGGCCTCTCTGTCCATGATGATGTCACATGGTTTCAAGAGCAGTAAACAGGACTTCACTTTTGGACCATGGAAAGTGACTGCTGCCAAAAACCACATCATGAAATCGAAAGACATTGAACGGTGAGAAGTTTCTCTCACTTACAGTAGATAATTATTTGTCTTCTAACTTTTACTTGTTAAATGCTGTTGTCCTCTTTGGTGGGTCGGATTGTAGCCAGGCTACATAAGCTGGGTCCAGGAAAAGGTAAGATCAAAAGATATGTATGTATATACTGTATATCTATGTAATATACACAGATTTGAATGTCATGTAAAGTGGCCATTGTTCAGCCACAGAGAGCTACAATGAACAACCATGCTTCTTTAAAAGAAACAAAAAGATGTGGCTGTGAATATTGTCAGTCATCCAGGTTATGGTTATTCTCGTAGATTAATCGTAGCAACTGAACTTGCTTGAGTTCCTTGAAGACGTTTCACCTCTCATCCAAGACTGATGAAGCCTCTTAGATGAGAGGTGAAACATCTTCAAGGACCTCAAGCAAATCCAGTTGCCACGATTAATCTACGAGAAAAAACAAAAAGATGAGCTCACCAACATAACCCGCCAGATGAAGTGAAAACACACAGCATTCATCGGCCCAGAGAAACGTCTGCCATTCCTTGAATTTCATAATGCTTTTAAAATCTGTCTCATAGTGCACCGTAGCCATTTGATGCAGGTCACACACAAATACTGTAAAACTGATTAGTACTTGGATTTCATATATTTCAGAGTAGAAAAACGAATGTGTGGTAGAATGAGGTCCTGTGCCAATAAAACTGAGTAAAGTACAGCCACAGTGCATCTGATATGACTTCTAAATAAGCTACAAAAGTTTATTTATGCTATAAGCTATAAAAATATATGACTGTAGATGCTGAAGATCTGACACTTGAAGTTTTGACAAAGTGAGCTGAGCTATATTTCCAGTGCAGTGATGCAGAACTGGCATTGTTGTTGCTGTTGTTTCCATAAAGACGTGTGTTGTCATCTGTAAGTGTCACCAGCTGTTTACTGTTTGCCTTTCCAGATTAGCAGAGGAGATGAACATGCCCTCTCTTCCAGAGATGTTGTTTGGGGACAACGTCCTGCGCATCCAGCACACAGACGGCTACGGCATTGAATTCAATGCTATCGATGCCCTTAAGAGAGTCAACAACATGGAGGATGCTGTTAAGGTGGCCTGTGCTCAAGAATGGCAGGAGAGCAGGCAAGACGATCATTACAGTGTGTTACCACATTGGAGTGTTGCTGTGTTCACTTTTGTCAATAGTTTAAAACAATGTAGACACTGCTGTGCTTGGTTTTCAGAAAAACCATTCACAAATATACAGTATATTGGCCGAGACATTAACAGTATTTTCGTGCATCTTGGTCCACCAGAATCAATCGTACTGTCCACTGACAATTTAATCAAATTTATGAGGCATCCAATTGAGTTGCAAAACTTATTGGAGTTACAAGTAACCAATTCTGTCAGCTTGCAGGATGTGGCGTTTCAAATCAGTTTTCCTATTCAAAATTGTTTTCTTGTTCAAACAGGTATGGTTGAGTTTCTCCAATGTTATAGCCAGCCATTGTGTAAAGTATATGTGTCTACGATGATGTGTTTCCAGAGCTGATACTGAGCACTCCAAAGAGGTGTTGAGACCTTATGACTGGACGTACACCACAGACTACAGAGGCACCTTGATAGGAGACAGTATGCAGATAAAGGTGGGTCATTTTCAGTAATTGAATGTCAGACACTATCAACACCTTTTCTACGTGTAACGTCATCGGTACAAAGCAGAGGGATGTTGTATCTTGAGTTTAATTTCTGCCTGTTGTTCATGTGAAGGTGACGGAGACAACAGAGCGTATTAACATGGAGAAGTTGAAGGCTCGGGAACACATCATGTTCTTTGATGAGGTACTGCTGTTTGAAGATGAGCTGCACGACCACGGCGTCTCCATGATCAGCGTCAAAATTGTGAGTGCTGTCTTCCTGTTGATCAGGTGCCAAATGAAGACCAGATTTATAACTTAAGACTTTCTTTTTTAGACACAGTATGTATGCAGTCAGTACCTAATCTATTGAAGCAACAAATTATTTTATAAATGCCGTTTGTTGAGGGAAGTTTCATCCAGCAGGAACCATGTTCACACAGTTACACATATTTACACTTTGAAGCTTTTTATAATGCAGCCGTAGTCCAGTTAATGCCTCTATTGCATTCTGGGAGTGGGCGAGAGCTCAGTGGGCTAAAGTCAGTGGTGGGATCTGTTTAAGGTCGCAAGGCTCAGAAAAAGAAATGATAATTAAGTGATACTAACTGATTCAACAGCTAGCTACATGCAACATGCAGTAATACATGGTATGATGGCACAGTATTGCATTCAGACTGTTTCCAAAGGTTCTGAGAGTAACATGCTGCATTTTTTGATTGCACAGAGGGTGATGCCCACCAGTTTCTTCTTGTTGCTACGTTTCTTCCTGCGAGTGGACGGAGTGCTGATTAGAATAAATGACACTCGACTGTATTACGAGGCAAGTTGGTTTACATCAGTCACAGAATTTAAATGTGGTAGAGGTTAATCCTCATGTTGTGAAGGTTACTTTAGTAGTCTACAGTCATGACTCGATAATCCGACCCGTATCAATCCAAAGCCTTGCTGTCCGACAGGTTTTACATTAAGTGTCGGATTATCGAGTCACGACTGTATTTCAGAACCAGTTACAGATTACATGTCCTTAAATCTAATTTGTAGCATATTTTGTTTGATTGCTCAAAGAGAATTATCAATACTTTGATTTACCTTAACGTTGGCTTACACCATTCTTGTATGTAATAGTGTGAATGAATGTGGTGCTTACAAAGGTCTGGGCAACAGTTTAATGTCTAATTTTGTTATAGTTTGTGGTCCCAGCGATGGACATTTCATCAGTAGCAATAAAAAAGTAATGTGATAAAAATGTTTTATAGTCCAGCTTACACGCATTATATTCAAACCACCATCAAAACCATATCAGAACCACAAAGTTCAATTCCATGAACAAACTCTAAGAGTGCTCCCTCTCTTGCTCATACACAGTCTGTCATCCTTTGACAATAGAGCCCCTTCACCGTCCGTCTTTCTCTTAAGGCGCCCTAGTCCATGGTTGCATCTCCTCACCCCCGTCTGCGCCCACAGACCTCCCGTTGTGGAGAATGCAATCGGCAGGGGCCGGTATTTGCCCTTGCAGGATTGGCTTCACTGCCTAATGAAAACACCTAAGACTCTGAGAGCTGACACTCTTAATATCAAGATGTGTAGCTGGTGTATAGTGATGTCCAGTGATACCTGGTCCAGGCCGGCCACTTAAAACCTCAACCTTCCTGCAGTACAGCAGCAGCTTTGCCTAGGTTTCCA
>NW_007577911.1:546138-550479 GCF_000690725.1 Stegastes partitus
GTTCCTGCTGCACTTCACACTGATCCTAATGACATCGCCCAGCACCTGACACTGAAGCTGACGGAGTGTGAGAAGCTGGAACTTCCTATAATGCCACCTCAGGCAGCTGTTAATGAAGGCGTTCAGTGACCAGTATACTATAAGGTCCACATTGATGTGTTGCATGATGATAAACAGAAGTAATAGTCCTACACCCCATCCTTAATCTTACAGTAACATAAACATTTGCTACCCCTTCAAATTTCTGTACAGGAATAGTTTTTATATGTGACCACTGTGATGATGTGCTTAGAACTCTGCAGCCTGACTTTTGACAGGTTCAGTGTTTTCGCAGTTCATTTTGAAGCACTGTAATATAATAGAAAGTTTAGCCTCTGTTTAATACTTTATTCTAATTCTGACTTTGTTCATCTTTGACCTGATTTTGTGTTATGAAACTTATTTGACTGATCAGTCTGGTAAAAAGACAAAACAACACTATATTTTCAAGAATTCATTTAAATATGTTAAGTGTATCCCTGTGATAGGCTGGTGACCTGTCCAGGTGTCCCCCATCTTCTCCCTAATCAGCTGGGATAGGCTCCAGCCCCCCTGTGACCTTACAGAAGATAAAGCAGTGTATAGTTGATGAATGGATGGATATTAAGTGTATTTTTTACGGTGACCTATGGAAGGTGAAAAAGCCTTTTTGCATTTGCGGTTCAAACACCTCTAGAATCTATGTAAATGCCGACCATATGGCCAAATAAATTTAGTGTAAATATCACTACTATGTAATTTGCTTTTATTGCGTTGGATTCTTGTTTTCTTTGGTTAAGGATGTTTTTTTTTCCAGCTGTGCACAATGCTACCATTTAAACACCATAGTGCAGAATATTTCTATCAACAATTATTTAAATGAATCTAACATTTAACCCAAATCAAATCGAGCCTTAATGCTACAGTGCTGTGGAAAAGTATTTGCCCCCTTCTCAAATTCTTTTTTTGTTTTGCACATTTTGCCCACTTAAAAGTTTAAGATCATCAAACAAATGTAAATATCAGACAAAAATAACAAAATGCAGCTTTTAAATGATGATTTTATTTATTTAAAAAAAAGAATGTTCAAAGCTACCTGGCCCTGTGTGAAACAGTAATTGCCCCCTAAACCTTATAAGTGGTTGGGCCACCCTCAGCAGCAACAACTGAAATCAAGCATCTTCTAGAACTGGCAATGAGTCTTTCACATCTCTGGAGATCTTCTGGTCTACTCTTCTGTGCAGAATTGTTTTAATTCAGCAGCACTGAAGGGTTTTCTAGCATGAACAGCCTTTTTAAGGTCATGCACAGCATTTCAGTCTGATTCAAGCCCAGACTTTGACTAGGCCACTCCAGAACCTTCATTTAGTTTTTTTTTTAAGCCATTCAGAAGTGGACTTGCTGGTGTGTTTTGGATCGTTGTCCTGCTGCAGAACCCAAGTGCACTTCAGCTTGAGGTCATGAACTGATGGCCAAACATTCTCCTTCAGGATTTTCTGGTGGAGAGCAGAATTCATGGTTCCATCAATCACAGCGAGTTGTCCAGGTCCTGAAGTTCTTGAATTTCTTTGGATCGCGGCATTTTGTTTAAGCTTCTTGAGATCTTTTGGCCGACTTCATTTTGTCAGACAGGTTCTGTTTCAGTGATTTCTTGTTTGAACAGGTCTGGAGGTAATCAAGCTTTCCAAAAAATGTGATCAGCCACAGTTAATTCATGATTCAACAAGGGGGGCAATTACTGTTTCACACAAGGCCAGGTAGGTTTGGATAGCTTTTACCTTAAAACATTAAATCATCATTTTAAAACTGCATTTTGTGTTTGCTTTGACTATCTTTGTCTAATATTTAAATTAGTTTGATTGTTTTAAACATTTAAATGGGGGAAATATTCAAAAAAATAAAAAAAATCAAATACTTTTTTGCGGCACTGTAAATGTTTATGTTTATTATCACCTTGTGATCTGTTTGCTTCACAACATCAGCAGTGAGCTCAGAGAAAATGTAATGGATTGTTGTAACAATAGGGACTAGCAATCAGATTAATTTGTATAATAGAATAAGGGGATGATGCATAAATACACTGATTTAATCATCCAGCAGTATTCCCCTCAGAGTGTATATAACCACAAGGAAAGAAAATAAAAGTTGCCACTGTCACACAGGGTGATATGATCCTTTTTCAACATGACCACACAGTATTTTCTTTTGACTAAGTCTCACAAAAAGCAATTTTGCTGTATGTGCGATATTTGCTCAAAACTATAGTTTCCAGCTGTGGGAAATGACTGAGACACTCGAAAACTTAAAAATTAGATTTTGGGAGGTGTTATGAAAGACTTGTTTTCAACAAGTGTGCTTCCAACTGGGAGTTAAATACATGTAAGTCATTAGGGTATTGAGAGACAGACTAAGCATTGTTGGTTTGGGTCTTCTCTTTGAATCTTGTGACAGTAAAAAGAACTATTGAAGTCTATTGACTCTAGACTTGGTTGCTGTGTAGCCAAACCACATTTTATGGTGTATGTTAGTCAGAGATGCTGTCATCTCTGTAAATGAGCCTGGGTACTTCTAGAGCACACAGTTATGAAGTTAAATCTCTGTGTTTAATTCAGGGAGAAACCATTCAGGTGCATACAAGGAAAGTGTACAACGATGCCACCTTTTTCACTACCAGTGTNGTGCCTTTGCTTACTTTATTTTATTTGTATGAAGGTGAGATCATTCTTTTATTTTTGTATATTTTTGTGTCAAATTTTATACAGGTTTTTTTTTGGAAAGTTATTACCTGTGTGCAAGTTAATAAGCAGGCAAAGGGATGATATTCAACGTAAACCTTTTTTTTTCTCCTGGCCTTTATGAAAAATCGTGGTAGTTTTGAGTTTCCAATGAATCCTATAACTTTATAATTTTCTATTGTGGAATCATAAAAACAAATTTTTTTGGTCACAAAAATAGGTATGTGTTTTGGTTCTTTCATACATTTATTATAGGTCCTCTGGAATTTTTTAAAAAATCTGCTGGGTCAGTGACACGACTGTTCCACGCACTTTTTACTCACTAACAATTGTTTACACATTTGATTTTGGGATCTGTATCTACTTCAACATGGCTCCAAGTTACATTCCTAATGTTTTCAAGCCAATGATTTGCCACTGTAGTGTTCGTGGCTGAGTCTAATAAGAGTATCAAAAGGGAGCTATGTAGAAGTCAGCAGCTATAGTCATTCGCAATCACTCACAAGAGGTTAAGAGGCCATGCCACTAAGAAAATTTGATTCACAAAACTTTCTACTTTACCAAAACTGATCATTCAAGCTGCTGCGTGTATATTTTTGACCCAGCAGATTTTGTCATATTTCCAGAAGACCTATAATAAACTTATGAAAGAACCAAAATCCATGATTGGTTTTTCTTTTTGTGTGTGTGTATGTGTGTGTGTGACAAAGACAAGTGTTTATTGATTCCATCATAGAAAATTTAAATTCATAGGAGTCATTGGAAACGAAGAGCTGCCATGCCTCAGGTGGTAGAGCGGGTTGACCACTAATCATAAGGTTGCCGGTTTGATCCCCAGCCCCTCCATGTGCTGAAGTATCCTTGCGCAAGACACCGAACCCTAAGTTTCACGGCAGCCCTGTCAGCCTTGGTGTGAGTGGGTAAATGAGAAACGCATTATAAAGCACTTTGTAGGACCTAGCTAAGGTTTAAAGGTGTTGTATACCTGCTGACCATTTACCATAATATACACGGTCTTGCATGTATGTTAACTTTTGTTCACAACTGCACATTAACGTTTGCTCTAGAAATGCAAGCTGAGTTAGAATTCAAGCCTTTAAACAGCCACAGGTTGCATTGCACAGTGCAGGCTCCTTTTGCCCCAGTAAATGTCAAACGATTCTTGAATCTCCATGACAAATATGCAGCAAACTTGCTGACTGCTTATACGCCAAAAAACAGTAGTGCTCAAAGCTGATACTTGTTTTGAGGATGGCTGTACGAGGAGATTTGACCATTATCCATTTTTATCCATTGTTAACACAGTTGTAATTGAAGTAGTTGCTGTCAGACCTTGTAAGTGCTTACATTTGAACATACTTTCTTTCGAAGGTGTCAAAACACAGTGGAAAGTTATAAACTCTCCAGAAATCTTGTGTTATGTCCATCAGCCTTTACTCCTTAACACTGGTCAATCCACACTGACTGGTAAAAGCCCTAACCAGTAATGAGAGATGATTCTGCTTTTGATTCCAGGCTGGAAAGGACTACATGCTACGAGAATTCAGCACAAGGGAAAGCAAAGTAGCAGAACTGAAGGTGAGCTACG
>NW_007577911.1:552548-559064 GCF_000690725.1 Stegastes partitus
GATGCCACCTTTTTCACTACCAGTGTCTCACAGTGGACTATGAAGGAAATGTAAGAGCAGACACCTCTCCCTGTCCCTTGTTTCACATACAAACCAACAAAAAATATAATCTTGTTTTTCTTTATCGCAAAACTAGGGTATTATTAGTATATGCTTCATAAATGGGGTTGCAGGATTGTAGCACCATCGCCTCACAGCAAGAATATGTCCTGTTTGTGTCCTGGTTAAATCACCTGGGATCATTCTGTGTGGAGTTTGCAGGTTGGTCCTGTTCTTCCTCCCACAGTCCAAAAAGTTAAATTGTCCGTAGGTGTGAATGTGAGTGTGCTTGGTTGTCTGTGTAGCCCTGTGATAGACTGCTTACCTGTCCAGGTGAACCAGCCTTCACCCTAAGTCAGATGGGATAGACTCCAGCAGAGGGTATATATAGATATATTCATAGATACATATATGAATGTATGTATGTATTACAAACATATTTAAATATAGCATTTTTTTTCTTTTAAATTACTTGCAGGGTTCATGTACTGTACACATCTGCGTAATACTTGAGTGACAAACTATGCGCTTTTATATAAAGTTTATTGTTTTGTTTTTTCTTTAATATGCAGCCATTGAGACTCTCCGAGACGGGTAACAATATGGCGCACACACAACCAATGGGCTTTCTCCATTTCTGACAGCTGGCCAATCACAGAGCCCGGATCAGGCTAAAAACTATTCAACATGGAGACAACAGTTGAAAAGCTCGAGGCGATGGTAAGCACAGCGCAAAACGGTTTTATTTTCGTTAATACTGTGTTTCAGATACCGTTCATGTCTTTGCTCAACGACTTCAGCAACAATCAGCATCTGGGTTAATTACCGATGAGTTATACACACGGGCTGCCAATCACGGCATTCATGATTCTGTTAGCAGTCCCGAAAAAAAAAAAAAAGACGAACAAACGAAAAAACAATTCAAACTCTTTTGCGCCATTCAGCAGGCCTGTCTGCCTGCCTCCTGGTCCAACACCAAATACTGCAGCCTCGTTTGTAACCACGAGCTTCTGTAGGAGCAGAACGGAGGCTGAAGCCGATTTGCACGTATTCGTTGTGAAGCGGCGTCCGGCTGTCTGCTAGTTTCAGGAACGGGGTCTGAGCCCGACCACCAAGAGAAGCGTTCAGCCAGGAGCTAGCAGCCAGTCCAACAGCTGCTCACACATCAGCAGCAGCCACTGCCATTTTAGCACAGCTCACATGATTTATTTTATTATTATTGTTTATTTAGATGGCAGTATTATTACAGAGCGGGTACTGTCTCACAGTCATACATTTATGGGAAATATATGTCTGAAAATATCCCGAATCCATGCACACTGATTCCAGTACTCTAGAAACCTGTGTAACTTTGTTAAGAAAGACTGCCACACACATGCATTTCATTATCATTGTTATTATTATTATTGAAAATCAATAATCAAAACAAACATTGTAATTCCGGTCAAGTTTCGGGTAATTCTTCTGCAGTCCAGAGCATGGAGGGAATGGGAAGCTGCTCCCAACAAGTCTGTCTTGTGCTCACTTTATATTGTACTTCTGATGATTCTGCTACACATGCAGTCCTTAAAAAGCCATTGCCCAGGAAGAGTTGCAAGTAAGGGCTCAACCTTCACATGTCCAGCTGTTGGCAGATGCTCTGACTTCATTGCACTACTGTAACAGACAGCTAGTAGTGCAATAGTATTGTCAAAGCATCTGAAAGCTGCAAGAAACAGCTACACCAACTACTTTTACATTTCTAGACTGTATAGCGTCCTATTGACACAGTGCACATACTGCTTTACTTTAAAATATGTGTTACTGAAAATAGATTCAGACTCCACTGTGTTGGCTGATAACTCACTCTGCATGATAACAGTCGTCTGTGTGATTGTCCTGATTCAAAGCTGCTTTCCACAATAATTAATGACAGTCGTAAAAAATAATAAGAAAAAAAGCCTAGCATAACATAACATAGTATAGCAGCTTTAACCAGTGTTGCTAGTCTCATTAAAACTTTAACTAGTGCCTGTAGTTGGACCTTCTATCTGTGCCTGCACCAACATTCAGCCCTTTCCACAGACGGTGAATATGCACAATATTAGCAGTTGCACATTATGTTTGTAAAACTCTCTATGGCATTTTTATTACATTTGCGCGGCATTTAGCATTTAACTTTTGCTGAATGAACAAAAAAACGGGCTGCAAGGTGGCTCGGTGGTTAGCACTGTCGCCTCGCAGCTAGAAGATCCCCAGTTCACTTCCTGGTTAGGACCTCTGGGATCTTTCTGTTTGCATGTTCTGCAGCGTGGGTTCTCTCCGGGTTCTCCAGCTTCCTCCCACAAGGTCCAAAAACATGTTGAGGTTAATTGGTGATTCTAAATTGTCCGTAGGTGTGAACGTGAGTGTGCTTGGTTGTCTGTCTCTAAGTGTAGCCCTGTGATAGACTGGTGACCTGTCCAGGGTGTCCCCTGCCTTCACCCTTGTGGGCGGCTGTGGCTCAGGTGGTAGAGCGGGTTGTCCTCTAAACGCAAGGTTGGTGGTTTGATCCCCTCCATGAGCCCTCCATTGAGCCCTCCATGGCCAAAGTGTCCTTGGGTAAGATGCTGAACCCAAAGTTGCTCCCAATGGCAGGCAGCACCTTGCATGGCAGCTCTGTCGCCATTGGTGTATTGTAAAGCGCTTTGAGTACCGCTAAGGTTGAAAAGGGCTATGTAAGTACAGTCCATTTACCATTTACCCTGAGGATTGGGGGGCTGGGATAAACTCTGGCCCCCTGCGGCCCTAGTGAGGATTAAGTGGTGTATAGATGATGGATGGATGAACCAAAAGGACTTTGTGTTAGTGCTAAAACTGAAGTAGTGTATGACCATTAGTATCACTTGAGATCATTTGGTAACATCTAAGAAAAGCCCAGCCCTTCTTCTGAGCAGAAGGCAGCAGGGTGCATTTGCCAGTTTACTGCTAAATGTAACGCTGAGTTTATTTACAGTTCCTGAAGTCAGAGGCAGACCTGGATTGCATTGAGAAGTGGCTGAAGCTGGACTTCATGAACACTGGAGAGAATGGATGTCCAGCTGAGGTGATAACTCATTTAACGCCTGTTCTTTCTACTAACAGCAAAAGATGGGACCAATTTGACGCCATCTGCAGTCTACTGAATGCTAAGTAGCTGCTAGTCATTGACTTACTGGCTGATAGCCCTCAGTGTCATCACAGGTCATTGATGACATGCCAGCAACTCTCGTCGTCATTTCTGTTTTGAAACACACATCAATTTGTAACACAAAGGTAATTGGTGGTTCACTCTCTTCATGAACAGGTAACAGAAAAAAAGTAAAGGGGAACTTGTGTGTTGAAGTTAAAATAGTACAGGCATGGTCTACCTTTGTTTGCGCATGTGCGGTGGCGTGCGTGACGGTAAGTGTACTTGGACAAACTGCCTGAAATGCGTTGCCAGAGACATTTCTGGGATTTTGAGTCATTCTGCGTTAAAATCTTTTAGCAGATTAATCACGATGACTGATTAAAACCAGAAAATCAAGAAAGCAAAATCAGCAAGTGAAGCTGGATGTTTGAAAAAGAAGTCCATAGGCTGATTATTGACGCTGTGCCTTCAGGAGAACCCGGTGGTGATGCTGGAGAAAGTGAAGGCCATCAAGGACAAACACTCCACGCTGTGCGCTCAGGTCAAGGAGATTGCAGCTGCACAGAAACAATCCATGGACTCAATCAGAAACAACCTCAACAGTGCCATGGAGCTGATCCAACACTTCCAACAGACGACTGATGTGAAGGTGCCCACACAAACCGTATACTTACACTTTAAACACCACCTCATGCATTGTGGGAGGTGTATTATATTCTGAAGCTGTTTTTGATGTTAGACAGTAATTTAATAGTCTTTCACTAATTATGGTGTCATTGTGGACCTCTGTCGCACTCCTGTCAGAGTTGAAAGGTAGAAATAAGAAACCATGTTTTACTTTAAATCCCAGATACTATGCAAAGCTTATCAAAGCAGGGCCTGGGACGTGCCTTGTTAATTAACAATGCTAATTACTGCCTCGTTGACTTAAGAATCGACTAAGTCACTTTTTTGTCAATATTCCCTTCTGGTGAGGTGAGACATGGAATAGATAGCATCACATTATCAGACTAGTTGGTATTTTTGATTCACATTCACCCTGTCACAATCTGAATATTAAGCAAAACATAGGCTACATGTTACTTAGAAGTAATGAAATGAGAGTCACAAGGTAAGTGTGCCTCCACATTGTGTCTTGGCCACTGTTAACGTTAAAATGTTTTCATCAGACATTGCTGAAAGTGAAAATTGTATATATTTTAGACTTATTACACATAAACCAAAATATTTCCAGACTTTATTTGTTTTAACTTTCATGATAATGGCTCATGAACTTTTTTTCCCACCATGTTCTCATTATAAGCTGTCTGCAGACTATTAACACTGATAAAATTATTACATCAGGCTCAGAATCAGAAACAGATTTATTGCCAGGTATAGTGTGGGGGTCAGTGGAGGTCCTGTGCCTTGTTCATGAAGCCGGTGGCAGATGGGGAAAAAAACTGTTCTTGTGGCGGGAGGTTCTGGTCCTGATGGACCAAAGCCTCCTGCCAGAGGGGAGTGATGGGAAGAGTTTGTGTCCAGGGTGGGAAGGGTCGGCCACAGTCTTACCTGCACACCTCAGAGTCCTGGAGGCATGATGACTAAATCAGAAGAGAAGATGGCGTGAGAGTCTCTAGCACTCTGTGGTAATTCACAACTTCAATGACAAAGTAAGTTTTAAGTTTTAAGATTAGGGATGCAGCCTCAGGCCGTTCTTCTTTCTTTACATCATTGCTTACTACTGAGTTTAATCCCTTCCTCTTGTAGGGCGTACTTCACAAAAGCCATTTGCCAACAGTATTCACACAAAAAAGTGAGTGGCAACACATTCAAGATTGACAGGAAATTACATCATGCTGCCAGTTGCAGTTTGCATGTTGTAATGACCTCTAGGTGCCAAGTATTGTACAACCATTGCAGCTATATAGTATTGCATCTTAAACAATTAACATCTATTCTTATTTTTCGGAAATTAATTCAAAAAAGCATATTTCCATATGTAATACATTCATTACGGATAGAGTGAAAAATGTCTTCAATGTTTTAATTTGGATGATAATGGCTTATAGCAAAGAAAAATCAGAAATACAGTATCTCAAAATATTAGAATATTCCCGAAGATCCAAAAAAAAGGTGTGCAATACAGAAATTACCAACTTCTAAAAAAGAATGTTCATTTAGACACTCAATACTTGTTTGGGGCTCCGTCACCATAAATTTCTGCATCAATGCGACATTTCATGGAGGAGATCAGTCTGTGACACGGCTGAGGTCTTATCGAAGCCCCAGGATGCTTTGATAGGATCAGATAGGATTAGTTCATTTGTATGTTTGGGTCACATGTTTCTCATCATCCTATTGACGAGTTTGTGGCCAATCAAGCACAGTAATATCATGATCAGCAAACCATTGTTTAGTAGTTTTGGCTCTGTGGGCAGGTGGTAAGTCCTGTTAGTAAAGGTTTTTCTAAAGCTTGTCAATAGATGGAAGCATGAAGTGCTCCAGCATTTCCTCATTAGATGTCTACGTTAACTTTGAACTTGATAAAACACAGTGTACAAACACCAGCAGATGACATGACGCCCAAATCATCACAGACTGCAGAAACTTTACTCCAGACTTCAAACACCTTGGGTTCTGTGACTCCCCACTTTTCCTCCAGACTCTAGGATCTTGATTTCCAAATAGATGCAAAACTTACTTCGATCTGAAAAGAGGACTTTGGACCACTGAGCAGCAATCCAGTTCTTTTTGTCCTTAGTCGAGGTAAACCTCTTCTGATGTTGTCTCTGGTTCAGGAGTGTCTTGATATCAGGAATGCAACAGTTGCAGCCTCTTTACAGAAGACATCTGTGCTTGGTGGCTCTTGATGCACTGACACCAGCCTCAGTCCAGTGATCATCTTCTGGACACCTTTAAAGTCAGCGGTCATGATTTTGATCGTGTGTGCCGAACTAGACAAAGTGATACACAATGTTTACACTGTGTGAGTAGCAGCTTACTCAAAATTGAAATTAAATATTCTAATGTTTTTAGATATGTTTTTACTTCTTTTTTTTTTTAACTGTAGGCTAAAATTGATCAAAATTGAAATAGAAGAATGTTTTAAAACATCTTATTTCTTTTTGACTTTTGAACTTAAAAGGTCTGAAAACCAAATATATTGACTAAAATGCTTTAAAAAAAGATGCCACAGACGCAACTTGCTATGGCATGTCATTACACAGTAATAAGCAATATACTGCCACTGTGGTTTCATTTTTTGATCATGTCCTTATTTACATGCTACAGGTTGAGGCACTGACGGCGTCGGAGAAGGACTCAGTGGCACTACTGGGCTCAGCTGTCAGTCACAACACAGCAGA
>NW_007577911.1:559150-573211 GCF_000690725.1 Stegastes partitus
ATTTAAGACTTGGTCATTATTTTAATGCTGGCTTTAATTTACAAGTTCGCTCTATTAGAAATTACATCTGCAAATGAATCTGTATTTTGGATAGTTTTTCTAATTTAGTCTGTCATTTGAGGTCCCAGCAGAACATTTCATTACAACGAGACAAGCGCTGTTATACACATTACCTGCCAGAGGTTTCAGAGTTGTAGCTGTCTGTTTAGTTACTTGCCACAGTCAGGTGTTAAACTAATGTTTGCAGCCTGCTCACTTTCTAAATGTTTTCTTCCAGGTATCCTCTTGTGTAGGAGGTTCTGGCCAGCAGCAGTCATAGAGTAAGTCTGTTTTATTCAGGTCTCCTACTGTGCTCATAATAGCCCAGAAATTGTAATTTGTTTTTGTCAGTTGATCTGCTTGTAGGTAAGTCCATCACTGTAGTCCAGACTGAAATGTCTCATCAATTGTTGGACATATTGCCATGAAACTTTTAGTTGCTGTCGGATGAACTGCAATACATTTTCAGGCTATTCTAACATGTAAACATTTTGGTTTACATCAGCATGATTGTTGCTATGCTATGTTGAGCGCTGTTGTGTGTCCTCACATAATTGCTAGTACGGCTGTTGAGTCTTAAACTTAACACAGCATTTAAATTATTTTGGTATGTATACTTTTTATTCCAACTGTGTGTCGCACTGAAGGTTTTTCCAAAAACGCTCTGAACTCTTCTAACCATCACGATCAAAAACCATCTAACAAACAAGCGTAACAAGCCTGATCCACTGGACCCCTTAGATCTACTGCCAATGTGCTAAAGCCAGACACCACAGGACATCCCCGGAGATCCCATGTCCATGCTACAAGTGTGACCTACACAATATTAGTCAGGTGGTTTTAATATTGTGGTTTAGTAGTGTGTACACTACAGTTTTTAGTTTGTTTTTCAGATAGTGTATCTTTAGGGGAACTGCCTTTCACAAGGTGATGTTCACTAATTTGAGAAACCAGGTGATCCACTGAAATTGTTCAAATTTTGACCACATTAGCATAGAAATCAAGACCTGTGATGAAGTACAGGAGTTCTTTCCAAAAAAATGCTAATGGACTTGCTTAGTTTAAAGCTTCTCTGGTTATTGTTGGCGTGTAACGGGACACTGTGCCGCATCATTGATTGCTTTTCTGTTTCTTCTTGCTTTCTGGAATGGATCGCTCAGTTTGCAGACAATGAAGCAGCTGAAAATGAAGGCGAGTGATGCCAAGCTGAAGATCCTGGAGCATCTCTGGATGGAAAAGGCCGCATTCAACTTGTGATGTCAGGAGGATCAACACCTGTGAACTGCTGACAGGATCAGTACCATCAGTGAGCATCCGATTTGGCTGCTTCTATATCTGTTGCAGAAGCTCTGAGGGCACGGACCGATTAGATGCATCCAGACCACCAAATGTTTCTGTGCACAACAACTGATGTGAATTGAACATTATCTCAGTCCTCTTCCAGATCATAGATCTGTTTTAGTTTTGTCTTCTGTGCCTCCTGCCTGTGTTTCCTAAGTACTGCCCATTACTGATCGCCTCCCACTGCAGGTATACTCTATAAAGTGTGGCTTTATGGTCTGTTGAATCTGCATGTCAGATGGCCAGATAGCTTTAAAAAGCCCCACCATCCACACATTTAGATGTCAGCTAGTGGGTAACTGTATTGCTTATTATCAGTGACTTTAAAGTATCAAACCATTTCATACTGCAGCCATTCTAAATGGTGTTTTATTATATGACTATTTTCTCCCTGCAGATGACACACATTTAGCAACTCTAGAATGAAGTCAAACAGACTGAGTTATGATACATGCCTGTCTCTCTCCAAAGGACCTCAGTCTCCTCAGCAGGTGGAGACGACTTTGGCCCTTCTTGTACAGGACCTCTGTATTATGTGACCCGTTCAGTTTGTTGTTGAGGTGAACACCCAGGTATTTGTATTTGTCCACCATCTCTATGTCCAGACCCTGGATGTTCACCAGTGCAGTCTGAGGTGTCTTCCTCCTCCTGAAGTCGATGACCATCTCCTTCGTCTTTCTGGCGCTGAACTGAAGGTGGTTTAGCTCACACCAGTCAAAATGACAGTCCTGTATTCAAGTTATTATGACATTTTGTTATTACAAGATACCAAGTTATGCCAGTTTGAAAAGAAACTTTATCTATTATTACAACCTGAAATCACAGAGATGGTCATCAGAACAAGAAACTGATGAAGATGGGTTTTTTTTTTTCTTTTCTTTTTTTTCATGAAGGCGGCACATCACTGCTGTAATTACTGACAGGACCAGGCAATTACCAACAGCTTCTAAAGCTGTGCATAAATGTGTACAATACTCTCACTTTAGAGACGCTCATATGGACCCTGATGGCTGCTGTGTGATGCTGCAGGAATTTAATAAACTCAGAATAAAGACCAAACTGTGATTCTCTGTGTTACTGCTCACCTGGCTGATTGGAAGAAAAGTACACATTGTAGCCTCACTCAGCGGATGTAGGATGCGTGCTTAAGCCACCAATTATTTAAATTGGCTTTATCTTTATTTCCGCTATTTGTGAGTTGTTTTTTTTTTGTTTTTTTCACGATGGAAAGTGGCAACCAGCGATGTACCGCATTGTAACTTTCAGTTTTATAGAGAATATGGATAGTGCAGAAAAGCAGCCCTGCTAGTTTTTGTCATGGGTTATCCAGCGTGTTTCTTCCTGTATGCAAATGTTTCCCATCACTGTTTTGAGGGAACACCAAAGGGGCATTCTTCACTTACCTCTGCCTGTGACAACTGTGATTGGTTTAAAAGCATTCAGACAACCCAGGGTGTTTTCCCCCTGGCAATCTAAGCAAGACTATGCACAGTGTGACTTGCCGTAGGATCCTGGCCCTGACAGATCCGGTCTCAATGTATGGATAATTTATGGTTTTAAGTATTTGATAAAGTTTGCAAAAATGCGTGCAACTTGCTTTTGGAGGTGTTCATGTGGATCCTGCTGCTGTTTTACACTGTAGGAGTGGAATGAAGTCAGAGAATAAACTTCTACAAGCAGCTAGAACATACTAAACAGATAATACAAACAAATCAAATGCGTGCCGCTAAGGTAGAAAAGTGCTATATAAGTGCAGTCCATTTTCCATTTAACATACTGCAGTGCAATGTTCTGCTGGGAAACCTTGGGTTGCCCATATCACCAGCCTTCCCTGATGCACTCTGCCACACGACAGAAACTGCACAGCTTGAGGAACACAATATGTGCTGTGTCCATGGCTCAACAGTTCAGAGTTGTTTTGGAAGCACAAGACCTGCACAGTATTAGGCGGGTGGTTTTCATGTTGTGATTGATTGATGTCTATAAAAAGGTGTTAAAAAGAAAAACAAGATATATTGAGTCTTAAACTCAGAAATGTTTTGAGAGTAATCAGTTACATTTCTTAATGTATATATATATATTTTTTTTTTTTTTTTAAACTGTCCACTACCATTTAAAGTTGCCTGTCTGTTTCTTTTATAGACAGAGAAAAGCATTAAATTTAAGAGCTGTTTCAATAAGAATGTCAGAAAATAGACCAGTTTCACTTTCCAAAGTTTCATAATGATAACTCAAACATCAGTGCTCATGATGGTGGACTGATAGATGTAATTAGTTACAGCATTACAAACGTCCACAGCCATGGGCAATGGTCATGTGCAATGATAACTACTCTGGTACTGTGGAACCTTACGCAAAACCGTCTGGGCTCTCTTGTTCTATGGCAGACACTTGACATGAATGGTGCTTCGGCACTTTTGATGTAGCGTAGCGACACATGTAGTGATGTAGCTGCATTTGAGCAGAAGATGGTGCTGCTGCATCATCAAAAGGTAACTTTCCACCTTCGTGATCGTCACTGTTTTGGTTGTTTTGGAGATCCACCTTGTAATTGTGCTATTTTAACTTTTGTCATTCAAACGGCAGAAAAATATAGATGCTTTCATGACTATTTTTTCTACAAATGTACATAAGTAATTTACTACGGAACAACTCTTGAATCTTGTTTCTCACTATGATAATAAAACCTGTGGTGAGTGGCAACTTGAAGATATTATCAAAGAGGTCCTTAAGGCAATCTTAGTTGACAGGGGACCACCACCCTCTAATGCTGCAATGGAATCTAAGTTTAGGGTTGGCATTAAAGTAAGAACATTTGTTACTTGAAGAAACAAGGATGTTGTTGGAGCATAACCATACAGTTATAGTTAATTTGCAGGTCATGCTCCTTCTCACTCTTGTCAGTCAGGTTTTGATGTTGGCAAGCCCATTAGGATGTCCTCCTTTTGTTGAGTAACATGTGGGAATGCATTTTTCACACTTTTGGTGTGTTGTTGTCACCTTGGACTGACCTAGTGTTGTATGTGTTGATCTCTGGTTTGGTTGGAAAGGCTCAGGGAGCTAATTTCTTCCTAACTTTAGAGCGAAGTGCAGACTAGAGACAGTTAAGCATATCAACTTGCAGTGTTATGAGCTAGTCTCAGAGGCACACAGGCAGCTTTTAGAGAAGGTCCAAGTTCAGCAAGCAAACTTATATGGAATTTGCCAAAGAATAAAACACTATTTGCTAGGTAGTACATCTCTCAGAAGGCAGAATCCAAGAAACAGCTGAGACATCCAACTCTCCTTGGGGAGTCCAAGTGCTGTGTATGTGGTGGCCATCTATCTGAATGAGCAGAAAGTTGTAAAGTTGGATAAGGTTTGAAAAAAGTGTTCTATGGAGCCCAAAGGTGGGGAGTCTCCTTTGCTGTTGCACTCAAAAGGCCCTGTGACCCAAGTCCATTTCCCCTGTCTGTTAAATGGGGCAAATTTCCACATAATGTCTAGCAAGAAAGAAGCTTTGTCTCTATTGATAAAGCCAACTCATGTTATTGCTGGATGACCAACTCCTAGCAAGAACCAAAAACCATGCTAACCATGCATTGCTCATGATGGTTGAACCTCCTGCATCGGTGCTTGGAGGCCATGCAAGAATTTCAAAGGACACTAACCTGACTGAGTTTTCAGCCTCTGTCACTGATGGGAGTATTTCCTTGCCTTGTGACCCTCTAACTCAACCTCCCATTAAGATCTTAAGAAATACTGTGCCAAAGCAATCTATTATTCTAGAAAGTCTGCTACTGTTTTAAGTGTAAATGGTCTAAGGGAATCTTGCTGTTGGGTTGTGCTCTCTTTTCCAATTAAAGGCATTTATTTGATTCTAGGGAAGGATTTGGCTGATGGCAGAGTATTGGCTACTCCAGAGGCAGTGCCTTTATTGTCTGATGCACCAGATGAGCTTGCACAGAAACAGCCTGAGGTGCTTCCTGTTTGTGCTGTTGAGGTGGCCATGTCAAAGAGTTGACAAAGTGACAAAGCAAAAGCCTTGTAGTTAAAAGTGCAGCCGAAGAGACTGCACTGAATGATACGTTCCTGGTTGACACACAAGATATGTCCCTTTTGAATGGTTTGGGGAAGTTTTACTATATTGAACCAGGTAAAAATGTGTCCCTTCATGTTGTTTTTTAGGAGACTGTCAGAAGAGGAAGTAGCAGATGGGTTTTTAGTGGCATCAGTGGGGTGTTGATGACAAAAATGGATGTCTGATCAGATGTCTGACCAAGACGATAAAGTAAAGAGTTTTAGATTGTGATTCCAGCTGAGTACTGTCATGATATTTTTTTTCAACCAGGTCATGATCATTGTTTTGCTGGGAATTTGGGGATCAAGATGTATAAGTCAGATGTGGGATTATATTGTTGATCGTGATCATACAGGCTCAATACAATGGCCTATACCTTGCAGAGAACCAAATCGATGAGTTTGATTAATCATTTATTTGTTTTAATTATTTAATTAATTAAAGTTTTTACTTTTTAACTCCAGTGTTTCCTTATGGGGGTCCTCCACACTAGGGGCTGTGTCTGGTCTGCTGCTGTGGGTGATGTGTGCGGGTCCCCGGCTGGATGGGGGCTCCCCGCCTCAGTGTGGGGGTCCCCTTGTCTGTAGGAGTCGGGGGGGTCCTGGTCCTGCCACCCTTAGCAGTCATGGTCTGCGACTCCTCCAATGGTGCAGTTTTCCATGATCCTCAGTGTCATGCCATGTCTCCCTACGGCCAGTGGTGAGAGTGTGTGTGTGAGTGTGTGTGTGTGGGTATGTATGTGTATGTGTGTATGTGTATACATGGAGTGTGGAAGGGACGCATGTTCTTGTTTTGGGTTTTTTTTGCAATGCTTTTTAATGCTGTAAAGCACTGTGTTGCTTTTTTGTATGAGAAGTATTATACAAATAAAGTTTCATTTCATTTGATACCTGCTCAATCAGCTATAAAAGTTCAACAAAAATAATCTTTTGTTTTTATGTTTGAGATCAGTCTAAATCTCCTGCCAGAGGGTAGGAGCTCAAACTCAGCATGCAGGGGATGATCAGGGCACTGAATGATATCCCGAGCCTTAGAGTGTACCCTCCTGCAAAAGACTGTAGGTCGTATAACACCAATGATTTTACTGGCAACTTTAACAATGTGTCCTAACCTTCTTTTTTAAAAATCTCCTAATGAGAGGCTGCCACACCAGGAGATGATGGCAAAGGTCAGGACTGATGCAACCATGGAGTGATAAAACACTGACATTAGTTTGCTTCACACCCCAAACTGATTTAGCTTACGGAGGAAGTGCAGATGCTGCTGTGATTTTTTTGTAAACAATGTCTGTGTTTTCATTAAAAGACAGCTTATTGTCAACAACAATCCCAAGACACTTATATACATAAAGAGCATAAGAGAATTACCAAAATTCGGTTTTGTCTTTTGGTGTTCCACCCCATGTTTTTCAGGAGCTTCATCTTGCCACCCCTACAATACATTTCTGGATGCACCCCTGTCTATATGGTGCTGTGGTCCCTCAACTGGTTGATCATTTGTTACTGTAAGATCTCAGGGGTGGAATTTATTTTCACTGGCAACCTCCAGAGGCAGCACCAACCCGATGGGATTAGTGATCATGACTAGCTTGGCAATATTTGGGACCACATCCAGTGTGGAAGACATGGTTGTGCCAAGGCGAGAAGTGTGAACATTTCAGTCCTGACTGCTGTGGGTGGGAGGTAATCCACGTGGGTTCTTATTTGACTGTTCCTCTTGGTGGCACATTATTTTGCAGGGCTCTGCTCTTTCTACTAGCAGTGTGACCAGTTTCATCTTGTGCAGGGAGACATGAGTAGTGAGACTGAAACTCCTTCAAGTTACTGTAACTTGATTAGCTCAGTCTCAGGATGGCTCTATCTAGTGTCTGGTCACTTCCTGTCTGCCTCTCTTACAAAACATCACGGTCTGCGATGCCCACCGAGCTACCTGTCTGACACATATGGGCTCCTGCTTTGTAGTTTTCTGCCAGCTCAAATAATCCTCTCACAAAAAGCCTTCATGCACTCACTGTCACTTCAAGCTCTGATGAAAAAAAAAAGGTGTTTAACGTTTCTATTGCGTAATTAGGGTTAGTTAAAACTCTGCGGCCACCACAAGTTGCAGCCTTCAGTCGGGGCTCACCGCCACGTTCTTCTGGCTTTATGGCGTAGTTAGCAACCAACAATTAGTCCGCACGTGTATTGTCTCTCGAAATTCCAATATTTCCGATAGCACTTAAAGGCAGCAGAAGGGCCGACAGTCTGCTCATACTCACAAAGCCTCTTTGTCATATTCTTTTCCCCCCCATTCTCCTTCAGATTCCTTTCTACTTTTTTTTTTTTATTTTGTGAGTTGCTGATTGTGACATGAGCGAATCACACAACACTAACGGAACAATTAAAGTCTTGGAGGGTTGCACAAAGTTGGCATCCTAAGCATGGGTATTTATTTGGGGAATGTAGCCCACTGAAGACGGACATCGAAGGACATTATTTTATTATGTGGATATTTCGGCTGTAATCTCGTTTTTTTTTTTTAAAACTTGAGCCTGTTGGTTACCTCTCCTGGCCGCTTCGTGCCTGCTTTGAAAGAATGTGACTGATTCGATTAGAAAACAGGCTGAAGGAGGAGGAAGGAGGAGGGATTTCCTTACTCTAAAAAAACTTTTTCATCCAGTTTTCCATTAGCTGGAGGACGTTTGGGGGTGGGGGGGCTGGACATTCCTCTCATACTGCAGGTCAGGCGGACGGACCGGGGGGGTGCTGCTGCTGCTGGGGAGGGGGGGGCTTCCTGCCACTTCTCTCGTAGGCTACCGCTTCTTTCTTTAACAGTTAAAACATGACATTTCTGGAAACGGACAAAGAGTTTGCGGCAGCGAACGGGCTCGTTTTTCCCAGAGAGAGGATTAAAACCCGGGGCGACACCCACGACTGAGCGGCGGCCGCGAGTTTTTTTTCACGGTAGAGGGGCGAGTTTGTAGGAGCCGCTCGAGTCCTGAAGGAAAAGGGAAGAAAGAGATGTTTCACTGAGTTCAAGGACCGGAAAAGTCAACGGAAAGGTAAAAACTGCATTCACTGACATGTAGTCAGAAAAGTTTGGTGACGTAAAGGTGTCTCGTGTTTGCTCCAGTAGAACAATATTCCCAAGAGGTCGTCTTTTTGGTGTTATGAAGCAGAACAAAACGTGGCTTACACGTCCAGAAAAGCATTTTTTCCCCCCCAGCTTGTTGTATTTACATCTGATGTCACTCACTGGCTTCATGCTCCATGCAGTTGTGGCTGCATGAGTGACTTCAGTATTGTCCCCAAATGCTGCCAACTGAAGCCTGGACAGTATGTAGTGCAGATGAGTGAAGTCTTCATTGGATTTTGGCCTAGCTTCTGTTCGCTGCTTCTTCAGCTTTAAATATGCATCAGAAGGCACAGGAGGTCCTTGAAGTGGTTCCAGGGGGTCTTCATGTACATGGAAAAACACTGAAATCATTCTGACATTGGCGTTGCACACACAAAGCTTCACTGACAAGCTTCACATGCTCATTACTAAAACTGAGATTTCTACCTCAGTGAGTGGCTCAAAGTGATTTTATTGTACCGTCTGTTTAACTGATTTTGCAAGTACAAACATCTACACGCAGGTTTGTTAGTACAACATCCAAGTTCATAGTTTTGATGACATTTGACCTGCAGACAAATCATCCATAGCATTGGTTGGGAGAGTTCTTTTCTCATAATAAGATTTCCATGTGAAAATGTTTTTGTGTAATCATTTTAGATAAACAAACAACAAAAAACATTTTAACTATCAAAATCAATCTGAGAGAAAAGCATGTGGAGAATGATCATCTGAACACCAACGATTTTTTGACTCCGGTGCCGTAAAGAGACGCAGAATTCAAAAACAGAATTCATAGCAGCAAGTGATGAATGTGTGTAAAAATACATTATTTCCCTCTGATGAAACACTGACTGAGTTTACTGACTGGTGTGTAGTTCTGTCTAACAGATATGTTATGATACTCAACATGTTATATGGGGTGTGTGCTTATAATATGAGACAGGCTGTGTGTGTTAGTGGCAGGTGTGTGTACAGTACATTTTTTCAGTAAACACATGTTTGCATTATATTAATCCTTCAGTTTGTAGCTAGTGATCCATTCCTTTGGAATGCTGAGTTAAGACGATAGCACATGATCCCAAATGCTTTGTGGCTACTTTGGAAGAAATTTTCTTTTCAAACGTCAGAGCTCTGGTTCAGTCTAGCAGAGCAGGCTATCCTGACCTCTGGCTGCTGGAGTTTGGATTGAGTTAGAAAGTACAGTATTGGTGGTTTTGAATGTTTTAGCTCATCAGCTGATGATCAGGATGCATATAGTGCCTATTTGCTGACCCATGACGGAGTAAGCTAGCGTGGACATGAGTGATTTGCTAATGTGCTAGTACAGTTGTTACCCGTTGACCACTACTGGCCATGTGAGTTATCTTACAGATGACTGTATACCAATCATCAATATAACCTAAGAACTGTTACAAAACATAATGTGGATGTTCGGCCCTGTTTTTGAAAAAATGTATGTAGCATTCTTTTATTCCCTTATGCAATAACAACAATTAACCTTAAACTGGTAAATGTGAATTTAGTGTGTGCTTGTCTGTCGCTGCGCAGCTCTCACTTCCTGCAGTGACAGTTGAAAGGCAGACTCTAATGCCACATTCCACATGTAAACGTGCCTTGCACACCATGTTTGCAATCTTCACTGTCACCAAATAAAACTCTGTGCTTTTTGTGAAATTGCTGGAGGATTAACCATTCGCTTTTGTCCTGGAAGGTGTGCACTTCTACAGGGAAAGTCTTTGGATTTACTTGCATGGGGCCGGTGTTGCGCTGTCAGATGGCACTTAAGCTCGGTTGGCTTTGTGGCTTTGGTTTATAACTGTACAGCCATGGACATATCACACATTGTGGTCCCCTTATGCTGCTAATGTCAAATTCAGTAAAGTTATCATATTTTCTTAGTCTGCTTAAGAATTTTCAGGAGCTGCATTCTGGTAGCTTGCTTGCCAAAAAATCTCTGTGGCCGACATCATGGTAGTGATTGACAGCAGCTGCAGCTGCATGTGATGTATCACAGCAAGTAAGCATTTCCATTGATTCAAGGCATGAGGGAGTAAGTACAGCACTGTTTTTGTTTGTTTTGTTGCATAGCAGTTTGCCGGTGGTGTTTGAGTAAATAGATATCATTCTCATGAGTCGCTACATTTCTATCAATTGATTCAATCAAATCAAAATCAATTCATGATTTTCTCAGCAATACTTGGTGGAATTGTGGGCTATGTGTCACAAACCCCTAGATTTACTTTGAAACCACTGTTTTATAGTGTATATATTTCTTAAGTTTATTTCGAGGCATGGCAAGGCAGAGTAATTTTATTTGTAAAACACATTTAAACACCGTAGCTTTGTAAAGTGGCTTACATAAAGCATAAAAGGATCAAGACAATTTGTGCCTTTTAACTACAGGTTATGTCTTTTGTTTAATTTTTTTTTAAGCAGACAATGGGAATTTGTTAATTTCTCTTCGAAAACTTGGTGTATTTGGTCCGAACATCTTAGACCTCTATTCACCCTCTTTTCAACCACATAAAATATGACGTGACATGAAGCCAAATCTGCTTAATCATTTGACAATTTGTTCAGTTGTTGGTTGAACGAGAGATGGTATTGGTTATTGTAAAGGAACTTCTCCAAAGTCATGTTGGACTATTAGGCGAAATTTGGTTTAGACGAAGACACATGTTCAAGGCAATAAAGTTTCATATAAAACCTCATAAATATGAAACCATAGGCTGTGTGCTGCCAACCAGAAGCTTTCAGGACATTGTAATGAGGACAGCTTTGAACATTAATGTAAAATAAGACATTGCTTTTACTGCTGTAATATGCATGCATAAAAATGTGTTTTGTGGTCCTCCAACATAAGTAGTGTAAGGCCAGTAATATATTTTACACATCTGTGGCTGTCAGAGACTGTCCGTGTCTGCATCTGCAAGGGAGTATAATGAAGGCTTACAGCTTTGTGTTACTTTTCCCCAACAGCTGGTTAGCTCAGTAGCTTAGGACCTGGGCTAGCAATAACTAGGCTGTGGATATGTTCTCTGCTCTGACCTTAAAGGATTAAGACGTTGAAGACTGCAAATCCCTGAGAAGTATGGGTTTAACTGCAAACGCTCAGTCAACATCTTCAAAAAAAAATCTCACATTTGACCTGTTATGAATGTCTTTTCACCGTTGACCATTTCTTAAATGGCTTTTCAGCGTAGTTTGAGGTTTTGGGACATAACTGTATACTGTGAAGCATTATATCACTGTCCACAAAAAAGTAATCAAAGAAAAAAGTGGAGATCTTGGAGCTGGCGTGCTGTGGTACTGTCTGACTTAGCCAGGAGCAACAGCACAGCAGCTTTCCTCTCCTTGAAAAGAAATGACATTAAACATTTTTGTGGTCAGTGATAAAAGACTGAATAGTGTACAGTTATGTCAGGGCGGCTGTGGCTCAGGTGGTAGAGCGGGTCCTCCAATCGCAAGGTTGGCGGTTCGATCACCGTCGAAGTGTCCTTGGGCAAGACACTGAACCCGAAGTTGCTCCCAATGGCAGGCAGCAGCTCTGGCACCATCGGTGTATGAATGTGTGTGTGTGTGAATGGGTGAATGAGAAACACATTGTAAAGCGCTTTGGATAAAAGTGCTATATAAGTGCAGACCATTTGCCATTTATGCCTTAAAATGGGAGTTCTAGCTCTTGTTTCTGGGTGAGGCGGAGAAGTTTTTAAAGTGGCCTCATATTTTGGGGGATTTTCACGACAAATCTTCCTCATGTTTGTTGGAGACAGTATGAACCTCGAGCACAAGTAGCTCAGGTTTCACAAACAGTGACGACTTGGGATGTTGTCATTTGTGAGGTTGCAGCAGCTCCGTCCCATTTCCTTGTAGGAAATATGTGAGTGTGAGTGAAAACCCCGTACAGATGAGAGACCGAGAGGCCCACTGGGTTTTACTGAAAGCCTACAAGTATCTCTCAGTGCTCTGCTTCTGTCATATAAGCACTTCTCACTCTCCTTTTACCACTTTCTTCCATCAGCTCCCCCTCTCCCGATCATTTTCTTGTTCCTCCCACTCACTGTCTCTCCCTTCTTGTCCTCTGCTCTGCCCTTCTCCATTTTTTTTGTAATTTATTGTTCAAAATCTGGTCTGCTGACTTGACAGAAAGCTGTTCAGATCATCTCCCAGTTCTCATGCGACTATAAACGGATATCTGAAGTGGAATAGCATGTAATCCACAGGTTTTTAATGCATTTTGATGACAAACCAGGAAACCATCTTCTAATTAAGCATTTTCAACTAATTCGTTTTTCTCTTTTTGCTCCAACAAGTATATGTACTGTCCACCTGTATTTGTGGAAGGAAACAGTTTATAACACACCCTGTAAAATACTGGGCAGCTACCAGGGACAGGCTAATTGTCACCAAGTTTGACTGCTGCTGTGCTGACACTGCTCAGGTGGAAGTGTGGCTAGCAGCATGGCTTTTTTTGGGCTGGTTTCCTCGACCATCCTACTCATCACTGCACCGAGCTCCTAGCATAGGAGATTGTTGAAACCCCCCCCCCAAAAAAAACATCTTCCAGGTCTGTCAGATCAGTGTGACATTTGTGCTCTCAGGAGGAGGCTATTGAATGGTGCACCTCTAGAGAAGGAGACTTTGCTTCGATCTATTAGTTTGCAGACAACAAAGGACACTCATATTCACACCTACGGACAACTTACAATCACCAGTTAATCTCAGCATTTCTCCGGACTGTGGGAGGAAGCCGGAGAACCTGTAGAGAACCAGGGAGAACATGCAGACTCCACACAGAAAGATCCCTGGCCCAGGCCGGGACGAGAACCAGGGATCTTTTAGCTGTGAGACGACAGTACTAACCACTGAGTCACTGTACCACCCACATCCCATAATGATATGCAAACATCCCTTTAAAAGAATGCTGCCTTCAAGCACCACTTTCAGTACTTAAGAAGTTCTTCTTGACTTCCTTTTGAGTTCTGTTTGAGGTCTTTTTGAGTACCATCTTAAGCTCTTTTTGAGTTCATCTGTGATTGGAAGAAGGGACAAGGTTCCACTCTGTCCATGTTTGTTCACACCTGTATCAGCACGCTGGCTTGACCATCAACGCATCCATCAGTCAGCAGAATCAGTACTGCATCACCACAATGCAGATGCAAGTAACTTTTAGTCACTGAGACCTTGGTGCAATCAAATTCACTACCTTGATTTTTAGTATTCACTTAGTTTTTCATAAGTAGTTTTCCCTTTTGATGATTTCACTGGTCGAATATCAGCTAATTTGTGTAATAATTCTGCATAATCATTTATCAGTCCATTTATAAGTGTACTCCTGGACCCCCTGCAGTTTGCCCACAAAGCCAACTGGTCTCTAGACGAGGTTGTCAACATTCTCTTTTTAAGAGAAGCTGATAAAATGAAAAGCACAGTACTTCCTTTATTTCTGACAATGCCAACAGAGGGAATACTGGATTAGTACTCAGTATTTAATCCTTCAAGATAAAAAATCTACAAAAAAAACA
>NW_007577911.1:574444-575629 GCF_000690725.1 Stegastes partitus
TATCTTGTTTGGATAATCAGATGTTTTATTGGACTTTGATTCTTTTAATCACAAGAGATCAGATGGAATAAGCTGGCACTCTGGGAGACAAACACAGCCACACACAGGCCAACACACACACAGATACAAGCAGAAGTAGAAGAGGATAAGACTGAGGAGGGGTGAGAGAGAAATGGAAAATGGAGCTACAGAAACCTTTATGTCTAAACTGAGAATATATGTCATTTTTATAGATGAGACTTTGCAGTTAATTATCAATTACAAATATGCAGTGAAGTTCAGTGTATCCTCACTGGAGTAAACTTGAAAAGAAATAAAACTAAGGCAATTCAACAAAAATATCATATAGTAAAATAGATAGGGCAATGGACACCAAAGCAAGTGCAATATATATTTTTAAGCCTTGTAAATTAAACAGCCTGACTTCATATAAAAAATATCGGTAGACAGACACACGTTAAGTACATAATGGAGAGACTGCATATTGCAGTGATGCTATCCTTAACCCAAAATAATATCAGCCCTAATTTTATTATGTTGTTGTGCATCATCTTACTGTTCACTCACGCTACACTCATACACCTCTCACTACAGTAGCCGTTGGAACATAAAACATAGAACACATGTGTTTTCTCCAGAGCTCTGCACACACCAGTAGTGTCTTCCCTGCTTTGGCTGCTGATTCATCTATTGTTCTTTGTTCCCTTTTCACCCGATTTATCAAGACTCCGTCATGTGACTTTTGTTTTTAAGATCTTAAGGAACTTACTGATTAACAATAACACAAAACTGCAGCATTCAGGCATGTTAAAAATGATGTACTTACAAGAATTATTGAACAGAATAACAGTTGAATTCTGCTTAACGTTTCCAGATGTCCGCAAGCAATTGTCTCAAAAATCTTCTCTTCTTGTGATATTTGTTTGTTTTTTTAAAATGTTGACTGCCTTGATCTTCCTGGTTACACACATGGATAGTGTATAATCTAAATTGACTGAAATTATTTTAACATGAATGAATTTAATAAATTGGTTAGCATCGTTGCCTCACAGCAAGAAGGTCGCCGGTTCGCGTACCACTGAGGACACCCAGGATCTTTCTGCGTGGAGTCTCCATGTTCTCCCCGTGCAGCGTGGGTTCTCTCCGGGTTCTCCGGCTTCCTCCCACACAGTCCAAAACCATGTT